>NC_053161.1:11230191-11475191 GCF_016835505.1 Polypterus senegalus | reverse complement strand
GGATTGTAGGAGCTCCCAGAGGGAGAGCTGAGCTGGGTGGAAGGGTGGCAACGTGTCTGGGAGTTGGAGGATTATTTATTGTAGTTATTGTGTGTATTTGTTGAAGTATAGTGGAGGAGAGGATGCTTTGTGCACTGTGGCAACTTAATAAAGTCAAGTATTGGACTTTTACCTGGTGTCTGGAGTCGTGGACAGGGGTTCAAGGGAGTGAGAGCGCCCCCTATCTGTCTTTGGGGTGCGAGCAGCTGTTGCTGGGCTTGCCAGAATCCATCGAGGAAGAAAAATGAAAAACATTATTTGTACAAAATCTTAATTTATCTATCCATTCCTAAATAATTAAATGGCCAGGCTATTTCGTATCAGTGCAATACGCTCCTTGTTAAAACGGATGACTTCCGCTCTTACGTGCACTTAGTGCTGCGTGGGTATTATGAACTATCGTATCTGTTCAAGTTCTATTTAAATTTTAAATATAAGTCATTTTTATTTAGTCGATAGAAATATCTTTGGTAGGAATGTAAGTTAAATTTAGTGATCATTGCATACATTTTTCTTCACCATAGAAATGTAAAGACTAAATTCAACTTACATTCCTACCAAAGATATTTCTGTTGACTAAATAGAACCTACTTATATCCAAATAGAACTTGAAAAGATATATTTTTTCAAATCTGAGTGTGCATTTTAGATCGACTTAATGCGCACTACATCGAGCCCCATGCTATTGTGCTCTCGCCTGCCTGCCTCAATAAGTCACCATCGCTTCGCTCTTACTTTTTTACCGTTCATTTATTCATGGGCCTCTCTACAGTTTTGTTTATTTTTGGGTTGTAATGTAAATTAAATTTACATATCCTCTGGTCCATTGGCGGACCATGCATCTCACACCTAGGCCTTCAGTACTGCTCCGTCTGAATCAACCCGCCCCTCAAAAACTAATTTATGGTTATAAAAACCATCTTAATATGCAGAAATGCAGTATAAAGAGCCGCTGCATCGCAGATAGATAACTCCTGTAGCCACAATACATGCCTTTATTGAATAGACAAACCAGGGGTGAACAAGTTCCTTTCTACTGTAGCCACAGCCGCGACACACATAAAAAACATCAATAATAACTCATAAACTTGCAATATTATTTAGGAAAATCACAACATTTTACTCACCAAAAATTCAGATTATTTGTAAACAAAATCCATCCTCCTCTCTTTCCTCAAAAACAGTTCAATCATTCTGTCATACGGATTATCCGTGCGCCTCGGTTTCATCAAAAAGTCTCTTTCTATCGCCATCGAAACTAATGCTGAAAGTCGAACCTGCAGCTTCTATCCAATCAATGGGTCTGAATACGGTAACGTTGCCGTACGCCTGCTAGAGGGCCGGACTGACACCAACTCAAAATCTGATTGTTTGAAGCAACAGGTTAATCGACATTTATTCTGTGTTAGAGTGCCTGCACAATGGATTGTGAAGGCCTCTGTGCCTGGCAACAAATGATGACTGAAATGTGATTGGTTAAATGCTTTAATACGAAAATACATGCCCAGAAGCAGCACAACCATTGGAAAAACTATGAAAGGAAGCGGACAGACTATTTAAAATTATTTAATAAGTATTCATGGACAAAATATAATTAACATCAGTTTGTGATTCAGATATTTTTACTTATGAATATGCTAAGCACAGTCCTTCACCCACAAATATTTACCTTATATGGGCAGGCACTCAATTACGTGGGAGGCCTGACGATGCGAGACACAACTCCTTCTCCCACGGCCATCGAGCTGCAGTCTATTACAGTATATGGACGAAAAAATAGGTTCCAGTTATGACCATTACGCGTAGAATTTCGAAATGAAACCTGTCCAACCTTTGTAAGTAAGCTGTAAGGAATGAGCCTGCCCAATTTCAGCATTCCACCTACACGGGAAGTTGGAGAATTAGTGATGAGTGAGTCAGTCAGTCAGTCAGTGAGGGCTTTGCCTTTTATTAGTATAGATAAGATTACGCTGTGCATTCAATGGTATAATTAACTACATTTGTGCTTAAAAACTTAAAAAAATATATATTTACATACAGTTCATACGGTCTGGAACGGATTAATTGTATTTACATACAATCCTATGGGGGAAATTACTTTGGTTCATGACCAAATAGGGTTACAACCAGAGTTTTGGAATGAATTATGGTCGTGAACCGAGGTTCCACTGTATTACTGTCAGACAAAATTACAGGCATTTTACGCAAATACGAACCAGTATTACTGAGAGAGAAAATTAAAGGCACACAATACAGTGACGCATATTACAGCCACATACAAGGTCCCTTGCCATTTAATATAGACTGTTCCTACTAATGTTTATGCACTACTGTTCTAGCGCCCGTTACAATAACGGGCTTAATGTCTCGTGTATATGTATATATATATATATATATTAGTTTCAGTTTTAGTATTTATGGTAAATTTAAAGAGCTACTATGGAGTTTAGTTTTTGTGACACAATCAGACAGAACTGTACACTTTGGGTTTGGATATAATATGAGTTTAATGTTAGTGGAATTACTACACTACACAACACAGTTTAATATTTGGTTTTGTTTTTCTCTGATAAAAACAAGCATAATCAAAACCAGATACTGAATATGAACAATTTTACACAATTTTATAATTTTTAAAATATTTTCTATGTCATTTGTGCTGAAAAAATCTGTGCCGAATGTTGGCACTTTTTTTCTTTTCCTTTTATTGCACAGAATGGGCCAATTTGTAATGAAATTTAGGTGAATTTTAAGGTGTGAGGGTTTTTACTGTAAATGTTTACAGCACACAGCATATCCTGCTCCAATGACAATGTGCTTATAATGAATCCATTAAAAAATCTCCCATACGATGGTTTGTTATTTTCTACCAGCCACATTGATCTCTGATTCCACCTCAGGCACAGACAATTTATAGACAGAATTTTGCCACCTGCAAGCCTGAAAAGATATCAAAAATTTGAAAACAGAATCTATTGTGTTCTGACAGGTGTGACCATGAAAATCACAGGATCTTAGGAAGGCTCTTAGGCTTGAATCAGTGTGCAGACCCCACCTAGCTGTATTGAGGGAAACAAAGAAAAACAAACATGTAGTGTCAAGGTTAGGGTGAGACTTGAATAGCCCATGTATAAAAATAGTAAACCCTTAATGAGTAGATTAAGAGCAGTTAATAAGTGTATGGACAGGCACAAAATGACAGGGACAACATCTGAGACTAAGAACAATATATACATTATCTAAACCTGTTTATCAGGGCTGAATCACAGGAAACCAGGAGCCTACCCTAGCAGGTTTGGATGCAAGGCAGGAAAAATCCCTGTTATGCAATATGTATGATATAGCTGATGTTAAGAACAAAAAGAATATTATGATTTCAACTATCTATTTTGAGAGCGAGAGAAACATTGAAAAAATGGGGACAGATATTTTAAAACATAATTCTGCTACTCGATTATTCTCACAATCTCAGGTATTTTGAGCTGTGAATATTAACTAAAAAGATAAATTAATAAATATAGCATAAATACAAAAACACATTAGTACGTTTAGCTTTTCATCACTTGGCAGACTCTCATCACCTACCTACCTGTAGTTTAGTAGAGATATTGCCAACTCAGGAATTTTACAAGGTTTGTATCGCTTCGTTGTTAAATGACGTTTTTAAAGCAAAAGTGATTTGTCAGTAACAATATGCTCATGTTGTATGATGACCTTGTCAGTCTCTCGATAAGACTGTATTGTTTTGTTTTATTTTCAAAAATTGGGAGTGGTCTCTGCTAGTCTTTCTTGTGTACTCAGATATCCATTCATCCACCATCCATCATCCAACCCGTTATATCCAAACTACAGGGTCACGGGGGTCTGCTGGAGCGAATCCCAGCCAACACAGGGGGCAGGGCAGGAAACAAACCCTGGGCAGAGCGCCAATCCACCGCCGGTACTCAGATATGTGGATGGATATTTGAGGAGTAAACCGCAAGACAATCATTATATTTTTATATTATGTACATTAAAGAAGCATAAACAACAAATCAAATTAATAATATATTGAACAATTATTATAAAAGTAAAGTTGAATAAATCCGACTCTGCAGCTTCATGAATAAAAAAAAAATGAAGCAAGTGTTCAGATAAAGTACCACTTCCGGTTAAGGGATTTGGCCCAAAAGTTTATACAGATCTACAATTCTGGTGCAACAACATGCCAAATTTCATCCATCTATCTAGTTGCGTTTTTCAGTTATCGTGTTTACACACACATATGTAATTCCAAAAAACGGTATTTTCGGACTCAGGGAGGTCTAAAATGTTAAGATTCACCAAAATCTCGAGCATGCATTTTTTTCATGATTACTTTACTTTCTCTATACTTCCTGTGCGAAGTGGCAGGTTACTGTCAACAACAACAGGCACCTGAGAAATAAAATGAAACGTTACTCGTGATTTTTCTGTCCATACGGTAAAGTTTTTGTTGATCAGCACATTCCAATTTCAGGCGTCTGAATTACATATTGATATACAACAAGTGAAAAGAAAGGCGACGTGTAAATCACTTTCTATTTCACATGCCTTACACGTGTATTCAGCTTATTACTCTGTCACCGCAAATGCTGTGAAAACACCCACCCTCCGTCAATAGCGACCGTTCACTGGATGAATATGTGCGGTCGGCTCTTGGTGGATGACGTCCAGTTTTAGAGTTAAACGTTATAAGGGTTAGAAACTAACAGCAAGAATATTCATTCAAAAATGAAAACTAAAATTATTTTAGTAAATTACTATTTTTTTTCAGTTAGTCTTTCCAGCTACTTTAATAGTTTTGTTTCGTTTTAGTTTTTCATTTCGGTTTTGTTAATTATTTTATTTTATTTTAGTTTACGAAAATGTTTTTTTAATAATAGTTTCAGTTTTGATTTGAGTTTTCGTTAACTATAATAACCTTGGTTGGACCGTTGAGAGACAAAGTCAGAGAGGCAAGATTGCATTGGTATGGACATGTGCAGAGGAGAGATGCTGAATATATTAGGAAGAGGATGTTAAGAATGGATCTGCCAGGCAAGAGGAAAAGAGGAAGGCCTAAGAGAAGGTTTATGGTTGTGATGAGAAAAGACACGCAGGTGATGGGTGTGACAGAGCAAGATGTAGAGGACAGGAAGATATGGAAAAAGTGATCTGCTGTGGCAACCACTAACGGGAGAAGCCGAGGGAAGAAGAAGAGTCTTTTAGGTTCTGATTATTTGGTAATAACTTGTAGGTTTCTAAATCCTTATTGGATTCCCAGTGTTTTGACTCTGGTTTAATTATCATGCTCTTATTAAAAACTCCTGGAAATCTTTGTTTAACCATGATAACGGATAAGCCCTTTGGTTTTTGAAAGGGATCTGCTGTCTAGTTAGGAGCCTGTTTGTTCTACTTTCTGTTCCAAAACTTACACATATCTCCTGGTCTATTGTTAATAACATCGACCAGATGCTCTGTTTCATTTTTTCAGCAGGCTATTGGAAGCAGTCATCTGGAAATTATTAGATAGGTGGAAAGTATCTGTACTGTGGTCCAGTTAAGTCACTTTAAGTACTCACATCAGGCACAACAATCCAGAACTGATTCTACCATGTGGTTCTTTGGTATTAAGTAAAACTCCAGTTATTATCAATACAAGTGATTGAGTAAGATTATGGAGTACTTCAGGTGCCAAATGGTATCTTGTGTCACATTCAACTAAACATTGTGTAAACTATCAAACATGAATAACCGCCCATTAATATACCCGCAGAGTGACTTTATAACAATGATTTAAGGGGCAGATTATTTTTTCACACGAGTGATCCATTTCAACCAACTTTGTTAAATAAAAACATTTACTAATTAACCCAGGATATAAATAATAAACATAACCTCTAATTTGAGAATATACAAAAATAAGTATTATAATTGTACAAATAATAAATTCTGCAAGCTTAAAAAGCCAAACACAACAACATCCATATGCCTTTAAGTCTTTGCAAAATCCCAGAGTCGGGGTATAATTTTCAGTAAGTAGCTGGATACCCACTTGAAAAGGCTGGCCGAGCCAAGACACGCCACCAGCGATAAAAAAAAAAGTATACAACCCCTACATATTAGGCAAATAATGTATGCAAATAGTATGATACAGTACATACAGATAGCTATGGAGGACAACTGGATAGCATATGCATAGATAGACAAAAGAATTGAAAAATATATTACCTTAAATACAAGCTTACATCATAAAATTGCAAACATTTTTAATCCATTTATTTCTTGCAATTTTGCTATGTACTACTGAAAAGTAGTAGTACAGTGGATTTCACCTTTTATTTTTAAACAAATTCTTCAACAAGAACACAGGGACATGGTGTTATGATAAGTTTGTTATAATATTAAGTTTAATGTCACTGTCTCTGCAGACATTTTAAATCTGTTTTTCTTTTCTTTGTACATGCATAGCTGAGCCAGATTTAGTACAAAGAGGTTCAGCATTTACAATTGCTGGGCCAAACATGGGACAAGATAGACAAAGACAGCTGGAGGAATGTATAGTCAGCCTAAAGACAGATGTATACTATTTTGTCCTCTGTTAAAAGTCAGCACAAAATCTTTTTCCCTTGTTTGGAACCTAAGTAAGGGCCTGCACATGGAGAAACCAGTATAAAAGACATGGACAGCAGCCAAACACTTTGAAGCTGACGGACAGATGGGTGACATTGTCATCCGTCCTGAAAACCCTTCCAGCGCAGCGCCGAAAAATAGCAGACTGTATACATCAAGATCCCACCTTGATAAAGTCTTGTCATGGCTTCCTTTCGTCTGTAATGCCGCGTAAATCGTCATTAAAGAAAGCTACGTTATTTTCTCTTATGTGAGTTCTTACCGCCATATCACTATGGGAGGGATATTAAGTGAAAATTTCACACAAACATTAGAAAGATATTTTTCACACAAAGAACCACAAACAAATTAAATAAATTACTAACTAGTGTGTCAGGCAGAAGGGCATTAGTAACCCTCAAGTATCATCTCAATGTTATTCTGTAGAAATGAAGTGGATGGAATTGGGGAATTGCATTCCATGTTCTTGTCAAAATTGTTCCAATGCTCTAATGTTCTAGTATCTTAATGGCAAAGTGATCAGGGCATAGAATCAGATATTAGAAAGCTTAAAATGCAAAGGCACCTGAAGGCAAGAGAAAATCATTTGGTTTGTGTGGAACTTTAAAAGATTAGCATCTGAAACTAAGATATGTTTTCTGTTCTTTCTAAAAGGAAAAGCAGGAAATATACCTGTATAGTGGTACATGGTACCTTTACAGTACTATGGCTTCAATAAAGAGACTGCACTTATTTTTCCTCATAATCTTTTATTATCATCTAAATTAATATAACTATATCTAACTATAACTAACCAATTATACCGGGGTATTCAGTTATGGTTCTGGAGGTCTGCAGTGGCTGGAGGTTTTTGTTTTAACAAGATTCTTAAAATAGAACCTGTTTAATTACCAGTAAAGCAATATTTTTTGGTCTTAGTTTTAGTTAACTTGCTTGTTACAATTCAGAACCCTTAACTGCCTATTTTAGTTTTAAACACCTGCATTAAAGTTTTAATTGTGGCATGTTTTCTTAACAAGCCATCAGTTAATAATAAGGTTAACATGCTTCCATTAAAACATGTGTATATGAATCATGAAATATTTGTGTTAATGTAACTTTTTGAAATAAATGAAAGAGAGGGGAAGCATCTCAAAACATATGGATAGAGTTCTCAGAAAATAAAAAAGATATAATGTGTCTTAGAAAAATGAAAATACTAACAAGCCACAATTAAATTCCAACTTTCATTATCTGCTAGGCCTGACTTTTAAATAACGAAACTGGTTGAAACTACAACATGCAACCCCTATAGACCTATAGGAATGTAATGGAGTACTCCTGAACTATACTAACAATATAAAATAATGTGCAAATTGTGTGCAATGTGCACATTATTCTATCTTCAAAGAGGCGTCACCAAATGGTATTTATTTGTCCTCTCACAAATAAATCGATAACGTTTTATGTAAGTTAAAAGAATAATGGAAATTTAATTCTGAGCTTCTTACAAATAAGAGGTTCACTTCCTAAATGTATACGTGCCAATTGCATTAGTATGACTAAGTTAGGATATGGTTCCCAACTGGAAGTAGTTCCAATTTAAATAAAGAAAAGCAAGGTTCAGTTACAGCAGAATAAAATCTGCATATGTAAAATTTGTCAACTGATTTGATTCAGTAGTTTTCTAAAAGTTAGATAAGAACAAAATTAAACTAATGCTAAAATGTAAACTACACACATACATTTGATTTCTTTGGCAAAAGGAGCTTTTATAAGATCTGAGTCAAGGTGCATTGAAAGGAAGAAAACAACTCAAAGTGTTTCCTTAACCATTAACTTTTTAAATAATATCTAACAATCTTAAACATTAATATTAATATATATACTAAAGGACTGTTCTAAAATCTCACATAGAAACAATCTTTAATATGAAACTATGTTTTTGTAGTATATCAAGTTCAAATTGTTAGCACATTTGTGTATTGAAATTGTTACTCACATGTCTTAACAAAATTCTTCATTTTTATATTGCTACTAGTTCTAGTTTACAGTAGAGTGAGTTAGCTATTCAAGGAGCTGTTAAGAGAAAATTTTAGTTAAAGTAAACTTTGTGCAGTGTCTAGGTTAGGAACTGGGCATTAATTGTTGTTGTCGTTGTTGTTGTTGTTATTGCGGTATACTACTCTCAGCATTTTGTCTACTTTTATATATTTCAGCTTCTAAGCAAGGTACTGTTGATGACCTATTCAGGTAAGATCACGGTCCTTAGTTTTCTTTGGCTTCTACTGGGTGTTTTGGTGATTCACTGTTAAGTGGGGCTAGTTGACCATAGAGTGAGTTATCTATTTAGGAATCTGTTGAGAAATGTCTGCTAAAATCTGGGTCTCCTAAGATGTTTTTTAGCCCTTTATTTATCAGGGAGTTCTCTAGTGCTGATCAATAACTTTTTGACTTAAGTAGATATTAGCTGCCTTATTGATCATTCAAGTGAAGTAGTTATAGTTATCAATATCCAGCTTGTCACTGATATTTGTTTTTTTTTTTTCTAACTATGTCTTTCCTTCACACACCTTTTTCCAGTTCTTTCTTCTTGGTACCATGTCTGCCTCCCATGCTGACGCCAGTACCTCCATTTTTTGCTAAGCTGATTTTTCTTTCTCTTTCCCTTAAGGTCACTGATTTCTCACAGACTCTGGAACTGTCATTCAACTTGCAATAAGATTAATTTCATCACTACCCATGCCTCTTTTTTTTTCTCTTGACTTTCTAGCTCCGACAAAAACGTGGATCACTTCATGTAATTCTGTAACTGCTTTTACAGGTTTTCTCACACGCCATTTGCTCTTCTCTTGTTTCCTAACTGAACACTTATTGCTCCTGATCGTCTGAGCACCTTTCTTGCAGCCTGCTTTTCTTTCTTAATTATCTATTTTATGCAAGTGTTCTGTATTTGTTTTTTGCATACTGTTTATTACTCATATCTAATTTTAATTTTTCTTCTGCACATTTAACTACATCTTTGACATCTTGTAAAGCACTTTGAACTACACCCATTGTATGAAAATGTGCTATAGAAATAAATGTTGTTTTTGTTAGGCGAACTTGATTTCTTTCTCTTTTCTGTTTTTCTTGGAGACTTCAACATAAAACTTGACTCTCCCACCTCGTCTAGTTTTCATACCTTCATCTCTTCCTTTTCCTTCTTTCTGTTTCTAACCAATCCTACTCATTCATCAGGTAATCTTAATTTCAATCAGGTAATCTTAATTTAAATTAAGAAACCTTAATTTCACTTTCACATGCAACTCTACTCTCTTCCATCTCCGCCATCACTCCATTGCATATCTCAGACCACTTTTTTCATTTCCTTTTCTTTTCTGGTACGTTGTCCCCCTCGTTATCATTCATCTTCATTCATCATCACATTGTGACAAAGTCTTTCTTCTCTATGTCCTAGCATCTTTCCTGCTGCTGTTCTGTCTGCACTCCATGCAGTGTTTTAATTTCCCCAACTCTCATTGGACTCTGCAACAGGCACTCTCTTTTCTTTCCACTCTTCTTCTCTCAATACCAATTGTCTTCTTGTCTGTCGCCCTGCTTATACTTCTCTTCCCTAGGCCTGGCTATCTTCCACTCTCTGCTCTACTTGCAGGGATATGTGTTCTGCTGAAAGTGCTTGGTTACAGAAGAAACAAACATTCCTTCCGGATAAGTATAGGTCTGTCTTCTCCTTCTCTGCATCTCTGCTATCTGCAAAGAAATCTATCTTTCAAAACTTCATTGCATCCTCTGAAAAAAATGCTTGCTTACTCTTCTCTACTTTCAATTGTCTTCTAAGTAATCCTTCTGCTCCAGAACCATGATCACTCTTGCCAAATGATTTTGCTTCCTTCTTCAATTCCAAAGTCACTAACATCCAAAAACAATTCAAGACTCCTAAAACATCTTCTGACCCCAACCTCTGCTGTTGCCTTACTAGTGTTTTTTGTTCCACATGTCACTTCTACTGTTCTACATCAGTCATTTATCTGACTTCCTGTTGCTGCAAAGATCCAGTTCAAAACTGTTGTCTTAATCAATGGTTCTCTGAATGATTCTGTTCCTTGATATCTCCATTCTTTGGTCACTCCATATATCCCTTCAAGAAGTTTCCATTCTGCTTCTGCCTGTCTGTTGACCGTCCCTCCTTTTGCCAAACACACCACAACTAGCCAATGCTTCTGTGTTTTTGCTCCAAAGCTGTGGAAATCTCCCTTTGTCTATTCAGACTACTCCCAATTTGCTCATGTTTAAGGGTCTTTTGAAAATATTGTACTGACAAAGAGTTTAGAATACTGTTTTTTGTCTTAGTCTAGTTGAAGGTTTAATTATGTTGTAGTTGTACTACTCCCATTTTGTAGTTTTTATTTTTTAATCTTGTTTTCTGTTACCTTTGATTCTTGCACCTTCAAATCATTCTTACATATATTTCAACTTGCTTTGTATGTCACCTTGGATAAAGGTGAGTGCTAAATAAATTAATAATAATAATTTCCCAGTGACTCAATTTGCATATATTACTAATCAAATGTTGACTTTACCTTGATGGTTGAGAAATATCATCACTACACAAAGAATAAGCAGCAGGATTTTATCAAAAAGTTAGGTTAATACATTTTCTTTAACCTTGACAGATTTCCTCATGAGACTGAAACAAGTTCATAAAGATTGTTGGAATTGCATTGAAGCTATTACTGGGGTAATAGGAGCAAACTGGTGTGTCTAGGTAATTTGGTTTAGAATTCTATCATACTTTTATTTAAATTAGCTATTTCAATGGACATTTCCTAATTCATCCATCCATTTCCTTTTAATTTTTAAAATACAGAAGCACAGGAGTAGAGTCTATACTGGCATCATTGGCAGTCCATTGCAAGATACTCTCAAACATATGCAAACACATTTACCAATACAGGGTTTATTTAGATAGATAGATAGATAGATAGATAGATAGATAGATAGATAGATAGATAGATAGATAGATAGATAGATAGATAGATAGATAGATAGATAGATAGATAGATAGATAGATAGATAGATAGATAGATAGATAGAGTATATTAACAAACTACTATCACCAAATTTTATTTACAAACAAGACTTACAGGTACCTCTCTGCTCATTATAATCATGTATTCTACCTTGCATCTCTCTTGAAACTGTCTTCCACCTTTATCGGCTTTTATTTTCTTGGACATTTCAGTGGGTTAGGAATGCTAGCAGTAGCCATGAAACCATAAAAAGCACTGAGTGAAAAAGTTATATAAGTGGATATAGTTGAGTGAGAGCAGTGGTTAATACCATGATGAGAACTGGTAACTAACACAAAGTACAACTGTTTACACCTGAATTAAATGGGTGTAAACACACTACTGATGAATCCCACAGGTCACATTCAGAGTTCATCAGAAGGGGACAGCAATAACATTTAACATGAGTGGAAATGCAAATGCATTTTAAATCAACATACACAATCAAGTCAGCAGAAAAGACAAAAGAATTGTGCAGGACAGTGGCAGCAGTGACATAAACTGCATAAGGGCCCAACCCTGACACCTGTGCAGCTTTAAAAACTGAGCAGAGTGGTAGCAGCAATGTATGTGAAGTCCAGCTTCAACCTCCTTTATGAGATCATTACATCTTTGGTATGTCACTTTCTATTCATTTTTCCTTGCTATGTTATTAACAGCAGCCAGTTTCCATTCAAGCTACACGTTAGTAGGTAGCAGTGGTGTGTTGTACTGCACAGATAAACATGAATAGACACAGGAGATGCATTTGAATGTGATACTGGGATCTTTAATGGTCATTGCAGGCCATATCTAAAATGTTTTGAATACTGATAAAGTGGGCTGCTTTAAAAAGATCGAAGGGCCAGATCCAGCCCATGAACATTGAGTTTGACTCAGCCTACTGGAGCTTATTTTTCATTTGTCATCTACAGATAAACTAATTTTATAAATTCTATAATGACATGTGAACACCACAACTAGCCAATGCTTCTGTGTTTTTGCTCCAAAGCTGTGGAAATCTCCCTTTGTCTATTCAGACTACTCCCAATTTGCTCATGTTTAAGGGTCTTTTGAAAATATTGTACTGACAAAGAGTTTAGAATACTGTTTTTTGTCTTAGTCTAGTTCAGTGCTTCTCAATTATTTTCTCTCATGCCCCCTCTTGGAAGAAGAAAACATCTCACGCCCCCCGCTCGACTATAAATAGTATCATTTGTCTATAAAATTGTTATAAGTACACCTCTGCATAACACTGTATCCTTATTAACATATAAGAGAATAAAAAAAGAAAGAAATATGGACCAATTTACAACAAAGAATAGCTTTATTAAATGTAACAGAAAAGATTTAAAGTGCATTCTAAATTCAAAAAAAATTTAAAAGAAAAATAAAAGAGCATGTTCCCTGAGGTCAAACGCGCCCCACTATTTGAGAAACACTGGTCTAGTTGAAGGTTTAATTATGTTGTAGTTGTACTACTCCCATTTTGTAGTTTTTATTTTTTAATCTTGTTTTCTGTTTCCTAATAAGGGGAACTTATTTTTCATTTGTCATCTACAGAAAAACTAATTTTATAAATTCTACAATGACGTGTGAAAGGAAATTTTTGGCCTTCAAAAACTTCAAAGACCCATTGAAATGTTAACTCAAGGTTTCATACTTAGCATCGCTAAGTGGTTAAGAAATGATGGAAGGAATACACTGAGCCATCTTATCATGACAAACAAGCAAATCAAAAGGTACATGTACCTTATGACAAAGGACCATTGGTGATGAAAAAAGTAGAAGCAGCATTGAAAATTCTATTAAAGAATAATGCACCTAGCACTGATGACATTCCCATCAAATTACTACAGTAGTATGGTATTGTTACAATACTAACTGAGCTCTGCCAAGAAATTTGTAAGACCTCATTGCTGCTGATGAAATGAAACAGATCTGTGTTTATGCCAATTCTAAAGAAATGCAGTTTCATCGACTGTGGAAACTATGGCACAATCACTTTGATCTCATGCCAGCAAGATTTTATTTAAGATTAATTAGTGGAGATAACCTTACCTGGAATAAGAAATGCCTGAAGAACAAATAGAACTTGGGAAAGAGTGAGGACCCAGGGATATCATTGTGGACGTGAACTGGAAACTTGAAAAGACAAAAGAATATTAAAATTATATCTACATGTGTTACATTGGCCACATTAGGGCATTTGACATAAATCAGGGGGGACTCTGGGTCACACTTTGATGCACGTGTATACCAGAAGACCTGATAGTTCTCATGTACAACCTCAAATAGTGACAAGAAGCAACAGTTCATGAACAAGGAGAAAAAGAACAGTTCAGAATCAAAAAGGTGTACTGTACTACTTAGGATGATTGTGTAACTTATACACAGAACAAATTATAAGAGGAGCAACAATGTATGAGGAAAAATGTTGTATACACAGTACAGTATGAACAACCTTGCCAAGCTGATGATACTGCTACAATATAGGGTGGTCCAGATTTAATTATGCAATTTTCATTACGCTATAACTTAGTAAGTTTATTACATAGAAAATCACCCGAAAAATCCCGGACCATCAAGAAGTGTGCAAACTGACGACATGAAGAATCGTCTTCGCACCGAAGTTGGACGAGGAAGAAAATTGACAAAAATAAAATTAAACACCTTTGATTTGGTCCTCACTGAGAACTCCACATAAACTGTGGACTGTGGAAAACCAAATTAATTGGCATTAAAGCTATCCTTTAAAGCTAAAATGACAAGACTTTAACTTTCATTGTGCAAAGAGAAAGGTAATTGGAGAAAGATAACAAAGTCACAGACAAATGCACGAGAGGAAGATCTGCAATGTGATGGACTAATACAATATCTACATCTATGTATTCCCCTTAATCGAAGATTGGCCATTTGCCTAACTATCCATGGAATTGCCATAAGTTCACGGTGACTCAATAGCACTTAACATTAACAATAGCTAGGATCCTAAGTCTGCCTTATTCTTATTCAAGTATTTATTTGCATTTTAATATTATATTGAACTGTTTGATAATGTGTATAATCAATAGTTTCACATGGTCTAATTACAGTATAGGCGAATAGCATAATATCCAATAAATATATTTGACAGAAACATTTCTCCACAAAAAAGGAGAGAAACAATCTGATTATAAATGACAAAATTCTGAACTCCCATCCAAAAGCACCTTTCATACACTGAAAAATGAAATACGTGGGTTAATGATACCAAACCTAAGTTGATAGGTACTATATACAGGAAGTTTGTTTGCGGCAAGAAGAGACAGAAATACAACATTATTTCAAAAGCCCTGTATCATGATCTATTCACACCATGATCTACTCCGAACATTATATTTAGTGAATTTGCCCTTTCACACTTATCAGAACAGTATTTTCTGATTCTGGTTTATATATGATCTTCCCAAGAAAGCTGGTAGGTACTGTAAAAACTGTAAAAAAATATCATTGTAACAACACAAACTTCCGGCACAGATGGCCAAAATATAAAAGACAGGATGGTTATTGTTCAAAAGCCATAATGAAGAGATAAATATAGAAGAATGCAACAAAGCTTTGCTACTTCCATGGTCCTACCTACAGTAAATGTATATTGAACTCCAGTCTACTTGTTGGGGTGATTGTCCACCTAAAAGTACAATTACAGCAATACCTTCTTCACCTCTCTGTTTCTCCCTGTTTTTCTGCTTCTTTTACATGGCATCTTTCCCAATCTCACCTTTCCACACTTGACTCTAGATACAAGGGAACTTTAAACTTCATAATGGATCAGGGAAGGTCTATAATGTCTTAAGGACATCAAACCACAATGAAATCTGGTGACTCCTAAAAGCATTGCCCACATACTGTAAGTGCTCTGTAGCACTTAAAAGGACAGATATGAGTCTAAGTGCAGCCCACAATACCTATGATGTCAGTCATGTAATTCCCACAACATCATGGAATGTGCACTTCAGTCACAAAAAGGCATCTGATGTCAGTCTCGACATCATGTTTATGTCATTTGGTTTACTTGGCAATAATTATTTGTTTGAGTTAGATAATACTCCCACAACCCTAATCTTAACCATAGTGCAGTGTAGGAATATCTCATAACACTGACAACCGAGATTCTATTGACATGAGACTGGTGTTTTGTGACTGACGTTGTGGCTATTACATGTTGTTGTGGGCATTACGTGACTAGCTTCATAAGTGGACTGCAGTTTCACTTTGTTGAAAGTACAGGGCTTTTACGCAGTTTCAGGGGTGTCCTACGTAAAATGGCCTCATGATCCTAGTAGTTCCATTCAAGCATCATGTAGAGCCACTTCACTGACATTTTGCTAATCCTCTGTGATCGTGTCTTTAAAAGGATAACTTGGTTCCAATTCTCCTGACATAGGATGATGTATTCCCTTCTGCCAATTTTTGTGGCCTCATCATCCCTTTATCTGCTGCAATAGAATGATACAAAGAGGAAAATGTAAGAAGAGTTTAGGCTACATCTAGGAAAGACCTGTATAATTTCCTTTGGCAAAATCAATGAAAAAACATAGGCAAAAATATAGCTGAGCCTTTGGAAACACCAATGCATTAACAAGGGTGTTTCTCCTTTAAATGACATCAACTTCATGTGCCAGAAGAGGTGTAAATGTGATATCAATGTTAGTCTTCACAGAAATTCTTTCTTTTTCCCTCCTGTGCACCTTTACTTCAGTTCCCATAAGAGACTCACTATACTCAGGTGTTTGACACAGGAAAGCTGATGTGTGACAAAACAGGAGAATCTAGATTAAAGCCTAGACACAGGAGTAATGAGTAAACTGCACTCAGAAAAACTGGGGCAGGAATCCAACTTGGATTTATGATACACTGAGCCAATACTATTAATCACTAAACCATTATGCCCACCCTTTTTGTCCTGAAACTTTCTTAAAGTGAGCAATACATTGTATTACCAAAGTGTTTTTTAATTATTTATTACAAAAAGTGTTGCTTATTGTGACCTTTAAAAGGGTCTGTTACCATTACAAACTATGAAAGTGTTACGTAAAAGAAGGCCCACTACTAGCAAATCTGTCTTCCTAATGCACCTTGCAGACACTGTAACCAATATAATTGTTCACAATTAATCTTTCTTCACAATATTTTAATGGTCTTCCCTTTCATAAATACATTAGGAATAATATTGGATGTCATGATATTTTCACTATAACAATAATTTTTTTCAGACACATGATCATATCATGTTTTTTTCCAGGAGAAAAATCTTTAGATGAAGCTCTTTCTGTCACTTGTAGGCTTCCATAGTTCTTTTAAACCATCCCCCAACATACTGAGCAAAAGCTCATTATCCCCCAGCTCCCCAAACAGCTCAACCCCCCCCACCCCCCAACTGACAAATGATGGCTGACTGGAGGCCACACCCTGCTTAAGCTCCTAGCAGGCTCTGCTGTGCTGAAATTTACACGCAGCTGTTGCGACGTGTGTAGAAACTGTGTCACCCTCTCCGTTATATTAGAGTAGGGGTGAATGAGACAGACATGAATGGTGGTTTTTACTTTTTAAATTTTAAGATATTTAGAAGTGAATGAGCTGGGCTAATACTCGGAAGCTATGGAGCTGGAAAGAGTAATCCTAGTGAGCCAGTGTTTTTCCTATATTCTTTCTGTGCTAGGAGGCTTACTGGTGGTCATACCGCTGGCTCTGAATGGGAGCCATTTCAAAGGGAGATGTCTGCTATTTACACAGGGATTCTGGAAGCAGGAAAATGGGACAGGGGCTGATGAGATTAATTCTAGCATGGAAGATTCCATAGCATCTCCCAGACTGGTGGTACAACAGTGGGGTCCATTAGCTGCCTGCCAGTTTACCACCTTTGTGGCTGTCTTTACTGTGCTGTTTGGAGCCGTGCAAACCTGGAGGAGCCTGTTCTACCTACATAAGGGGCATGATGAGTGAGTTGAGGGGGGCTGCTAGGGGATGGGTGGACTGGGGAAATGGGGTGAGGTTGTTTAGAGTACTGTGCTTTAAATTGATGGTGTAGACTATAGACAATTCTTTTAGTATTTAGAAGTGACTGATTAAAGTTAATGTTCTCGAATCTTTAGGTTATCAAGTACTTAATGTCCTTAATGGATGAATCCATTAGGAATGTTATCTCCATTTCCACATTGCAAAAAGCTTTAAACTAGATAAAAAGTCTCTGTATTTAAGAATGTATTAAATTAGTTTATCTGTAGATAAAATATGAAAATCAAATACTGTCATTTGATAAATTAAGCTCATAAAATCCCCACGATATTAGTACCGAAACACTGATGGCTCAGTTTATATTTGTGATACTATGATATTATGTATCAGAATACTGCATTTGAGTTTCAAAAGGCAGAAAGAAGTAATATTGTGTGACTATCCTATCCTACACTTCTACAAAAAAGTTTCACCATCTCAATCAATCAATCAATCAATCAACATTTATTTATATAGCACATTTTCATACAAAAAAATGTAGCTCAAAGTGCTTTACAAAATGAAGAATAGAAAAATAGAAGACACAATAAAAAATAAACATAAGTCAACATTAATTAACATAGAATAAGAGTAAGGTCCGATGGCCAGGGTGGACAGAAAAACAAAAAACTCCAAAGGCTGGAGAAAAAAATAAAATCTGTAGGGGTTCCAGACCAAGAGACCGCCCAGTCCCCTCTGGGCAATGCCTCTCTACCATATTATGACTCCAGAATTCAATTATTGTTAACTGTACGGTCCTATTTCCTAAGGGCTATAGGATTTGATGCCACAACACCAGACAGCATGTTTATTATAAATTGAGCATGTTATCCTTCTGTGGTGAAGGGTTTCTATTGTGGTTTTGGCAAATTTAAATTAGTGCTGCTCACATAGGTTTCCGTTCCTTTAACCATGAATTAGATCAAACAAAATTTGAAATGTATTGTCATTTATTGCTTCTCTTTTCTTTAAGGATTACTTGAATTTCCAGATCTGCATGGTCGAAGGTTCCCTTACATCTTACCATGTTGTGTGACACTAAGAAAACATTTTTAACATGTCTGTACTCTAAATGTATCTATATAAAACCTTCCTCATCTAAGGTGTTAAAGAATGATGTTGTTCAGCAAAAGATGGCGCAGCCAACTTGTTAAAGCATTTAAACTTTTAAAAGCATGTTAAACTGTATGACTCCTTGCAAGTCCTATAACTTGTCAATGCTTTATTATAGAAATATGGCAACTATTGTGTAATTATGAGTAGTAAATCACTTTGGATAAATATATCAATAAAAATACATAAAATAAATGTAAATCAAAAGGTACTGGTCTTTAATCCAACCGGTTAATGGCTCACTGCGTCGCTATCACTAAAACATAAATAATGTGTACATTTACTATATTAAATAAAACATATAGACAATTTGCTTTAATATTTATGTACTATATTGTTCTATTAGACATACTGAGCATCAATGCCGTCTTGAACCTTGCCTGGCAATGAGTGTGGCATCTCACATTATGTTTCACAGTGTGTGTACTATAATTCTAGAAGTTTACATGTGCTGATCAAGAAACTCTTAGCTGGAGGTACTTTCATAATTCATTTACAAGCTTTGCATTTTATTTGTTCTGCAATATGAAGTTTTAGACCCTTATTTCCATGAAGGACAGACATGTTTGCTCTTTGATACAATTTGACAGAGAAGCATCTTTTGGTTTGCATCATTTTAAGCTAACATCAATGTCTTTCATTTGATGCCTGTTCTCATCACTACCCATAAGACACCTCTTTATGTGATTTATTTCTCCTCAAAACATCCAAATTTCTTCATTTCAGTTTTCCTTTGTTATTTTTATGGATTTCAGTCTCTCATGAACTTTAATGCTGTAACAATTCATCTGTCCATGTATTTTTTAACCTGTTACCCCATTTATCTCTATAACAAGACCAAACTAGCTCTCAGTGTGAAGATATTACTATTAGATATTACAATGATTAATCTCACTTGTTCAGGTGAAAAAAAACTTATTAAAGTAGGAGAAATGCATTTTTTGCCAATAATATTTCATATATTTCCTTTTTCAGCACATTTTTCTCTGCCTTCCTCACTTTACTACTCAGCATCTCTTTTTTTGTCCTCGCTGTTGTGGCCAGCATGTTGGTGACTATTGGTTTTCAGTCCTGGTGCAGGACTGTCACTGACCAAGGAGACTTGCTAATAAGGTACTTAATTTGCATTATTCATTACTAATAATAGTTTTACTAGAAGAATGTGTCACTTTTTGAAATCTAGACTTAAAAATATTTTGAAAATATATTTGAAGCATTGAAAAAAACTTACAATAATTTATGATAATACATCTCAAAATACACTGATTTTAATAATTTCTGTCTGACTTCAAGTAAATAACCCAACTAAAATTTCTGTACTAATAAAAAGTATAAAACAAGAGATTCTGGTTTATCTGCAAGTGACAGCGTGCATTTCACAGTGAGATATTGGGAAATGATATTTACATTCTACATGAAGACTATTTAAAATGGGGATTGGTAACTGCAGGGAAATAGTGGCAGGCCAGGTTTACCATCAATGAAAACATTTTGCAGTAATATAGAGTAAAAATCAGGATGTAAAGACTATTGATTATTATTATTAGAATCATGCTATAATACTTAGCATCCAGAGTATGAATTTAGCAGCCACCCACTGTCTGTGTGAATTTTTCATGTTTTCTCTGTTTCTGCAATGGTTTTCTTCTCAAATTCAAAAAATCTGGATATCAGGTTAACTGGCGATTTGAAACTGTTCCCATTAGACTGTATGTGTGACTGGACTGGTTGCTCCAAATCATTTTATGCTCTTGGGATAGGCTTCTGCCCCTTGAAACCCTGATAAGGAATGAGTGGATTCTGCAAATAGGAGGTTTCGCAAATAATCCTACATGTAGCAGAATCCTTATAGTAGGACCAGAATAAAATGTAGATATGTGCATACATATGAAATATTATGCATAATGTTTGCATAATGTTATGTATTATGTATGATGACAACATATTTAAGTACTCAAACATCTGAAGTATAAAATATCAATAAAAAATACACAGTAAGGTGTTTTGGAGATAGGGTCTGGACAGAGTTTCCTCCCATTTACTATCGGATCACAAATATTCAATTTATTTGTATTAAATGATCTTGAATTTTAGTTGGTTAATTTGAAGTGTACACATTTGCTTTGTAGAATATCTTGGGATGATGTCCTTTGTGATGGCTGACATATAATTAATCAATCTTTATTTTATATACCTTCTTGCACAACATGCACCAGCACAACATGCTCTAAATTAGGTTTACATTTGACTAGTAATGTTTGCTGATCATGGTGCCAAAATTGGCAAAATGTGTGTCAGATATGCAAAAAAGAATATTACTATACTGTACACATAACAATAAACTTGAATTTTAATCTATGAGAAAGACTTAGGAGTATTCGTGTAATCATTTGTGTGGTCATGCAGTCAATGTACACATTCAGTAAACAAAGTCACTAGCATGGTGGTTGATATAAAGTCCATTATTTGTGAAGTACTAGTGAACTGATTTTATACTTAAGATACAGTATACAACACATTTGTGTGATCAGATCTAGAAAACTGTGTGCAATTGTAATCTCAGTATTATAAAAAACACATAATATAGCTGGAAAAACTAATAGCAGTGCTATGTGACTTCTTCCAGGACTGTGACATTTGAGCTATGAGGAAAGCCAGAATAAGTGAAATATTTTCATTTTAGCAGACTGGGAATGGGAGTTAATGTGAATAAGGTGTGGGAAATAATTCTTCACACAGAGAACATTAATTCAATTGAGCAAGTTATCAAGCAGAATAGTTAAAAACAGAACCTTAAAATGTTTTAGAAACATTACATGAACTAGAAAACAATGTACTACAGTTGGCTGAATTATCTATTATTGGGAAAGCTATTCTTATGTAACATTTTTCACAAAATGCTTCTGATACATTAGACTGGTCTATCTCATATGTGGCTATCAAAGATTTGGTTACAGAGTTTCACACAGACCCCCATTATGCACGTGCATTCTTGATTAACAAACCCAAACACTTCACAATGACTTTTTATGACTGGTCTAGCAAATCTGAATGAACGTAAAAAACTGTTTATTTATGCTTCCTCTAATCCCATTGGGAGAAAAATAGCAATGACCATTTGCCTTACGTCATCCCTCAAACTGTATATCCTGATTAGTGTAATCTCATCCAGCTTAATCACAGTCTATATCTTATAGCTTACCCTGTGATGACAGACAGAGAGTGTATTAAAAAAGTAAACCACAACAAAAATTAAGCTTTGAATTGTTATCTTATGTTAAGCTTATTCTGTTAGGTTTGTTATTAAGGGGACAATGTAACACATTGATTCAAAATGAATGTCTTAAGGATATATTTATCAAAATAAAAACAAAACATAATATGAATAAAGTTGTAAACTGCATTATTCCAAGTCCAGGGTGATACTATAAACTACAGACACATCTTTCAAAATCCTAAAGATTTTAGGAATTTAGATTTTAGTAACTAATTAGTCGTGCTGGTGTATTCAGTCCATAAATAAAACATAAAGGTATCTTTTAAAAAGAATAATTGATTTTGATTTTTTGTTTTGTTTCTTCTTTCTGAAAACATCCCAAACATAATTGACCAGAGAGAACAAAATGCCATTTCAGAGTTAGTCAAGCGTGATACTGATTGTGTGTGTGTGTTTTTTTTTTTCATTTTGATTGCAGAGCCAGGCTGTGGTCAACCATTGTACCAACAGCAGCAGTCGAGAAAGAGACACCATTGTTAAAATAAAGTAGGCAGAATATGAAAATGTCACTGCAGCAGTTTTGACTGCTGTTGATTAACAGTTAATATCAGATTTCTTTTGTCATGAGTTCTTGGACAATATATGCTTCTTATAATATCAACAAACATTTTAGGTTGTATTTAACATACATGGGTTAATTTTAAATTGAATCATGTAATTTCACTGTATATGGTTATAGTAGCCTCAAATTAAATAATGGTTTTATAAATATTTATTCATGTACTCATTCACCCAGGATTTTTTATTACTAGGGAGTTGTATTAATTCATAAGAAATGGATAAATTCACAAACAAGTATTAAAAACATAATACCTTATATCATTTACATCATCAAATGACTAAGACTTAAGAAACAACATTGTCCTACTTCATTACTATATCAAAACCCAATTAGCTGCACACACATTTTCAAATGGAATATTATTGTTCATGAATTCATTTTATGACATTTTGCTGCATCTCAAGCACATTTGACTGTCTCCCTAAAAACTAAACCGCAATTTCCCCCACGTCATACAAATTTTCAAATTAAAAGTCTGTAAATTCACGATTTACAGTATCTCCACTTCCTTGTACAACTCCTTATACTTCATACACATTTCCAAAGAAAACAGTTTTTAATTAATAAACCTAACTTCCTTCCTTCCAAACAACGTAAAACCTCCTGTTATCCCCATACATTTTTAAAAGTGTTATTTTGGTTAAAAACAAAAGAACACAAACTAAAACTAAAACATTGGATCCTGAAAAATAAAACAATTTATCTTCCACTTTGGAATTTTATACAATAGATACCACATTTAGTCTGACCAGGAAAAAAATTAACAGCTTGTCTTCTTTCTCTTATTATTGAACCAAATGAAGAATGCACTTCTTCTTACATTTCTTACACAATGTCAAGTTTCTAAATAAGTCTCTATATTGCAATATAAAAGGCTGATATTTTCTATGAAACAAAAAATATACAAAAATGCAAGGGTCAGTAACAAACACCAAAGTAGTTTCCTGCCAATCTAGTGCTAATATAAACAGAACATAAGGACAGTAGGACAATTTTGATGAGAACACGTCATTTAGTCCAAGAAAGCAAAATAATCCTATCTGCCTAATTTATCCATAATAACATTCTGTTGAATTTTGAATATCCCTAAGGTAGGCCTACTACTATCTACCACACTACTAAATAATTTATTCCACATGCTTATGGTTATTTCCATGAAAAAACAATGTCTAATATTTATGTAAAATTTACCATTAATGACTTTATTATTGTCAAAGAACTTAATTTGAAGTAACAACTGAGATCCATGGTACAAATTCCTTACATAATTTAAAAAAAAAAACTTCTTAATCACTTTGCTTAAACTGAAGAGATTCAACAGCTTTGATCTTTCCTCATAGCTCATATCTCTCAGTCCTAGAATTAGCCTAGTTGCTCTTCTCTGGACTTTTTCTAGCGCTGCTATGTCTTTTTTGTAGCCTGGAGACCCAAACTGCATGAAGTACTCCAAGTGTGGACTCATCAGTGTGTTATATAGGTAAAGAGTACCCTTCCTTGACTTGTACTTTATACATTGTGTTATATAACCTAACATTTTATTAGCCGTCATGATAGCATCTGTCTATAGAAGTAAATAGTAATGAGTCAATTACGATTTCTATGTCCTTCTCATACTGTATGTTTTCAAATTTCAGACATTCTGTTGTGTATTAAAATCTAACATTTTTATTGCCTTCATGTAATATTTTACATTTTTTCCATTAAATGTCTGCCACAAACCTGTGTTATGTCAAGGTCCTTCTGTAATGATTATCTATCTTCCACCTAGTTTGGTACCATCTGCAAACTTAAGCAGCTTGTTAGTTTTATTCTTACAAATATAGATTACACACAAACACACACATTTTTACCCATCTAAGATGGGTTGAAATCTAAACAATCAACATAGACCTCATAGTTAATATTTGCAATGCACCTATTGGAATCTATTTCATAGTGCATGCATTGAATTTGTCATTCCAGCAGATGGTGCTACAAATGTTTGAGATATGTCATCTGTTGGAAAGACAGAGACATAACCAACAGATGGACACAAAGACAGACACCTATCCTTTTATTAAGGTGAATAAATATTTACAAATATAGGGCTTCGCTCGCCAATCCCACCCCATCCTGTGCTATGCGCCAGCAACTTTGCATCTTTGCCGCTTGCATATGTGGATTTCCCTTTCACCAAACAACAAATCTTTTAATTCTTGTGGATATGCCTCTTTATCGGGAAGAAACACTGCTTTTCCCTGCTGGCAACACGAATTAGACGATCTACAAGTCTCTGACTTAAAGTTTAAATCCGAACAATATATTTGATCTCGTTTCACTGTTCCAATATTTCACAGAGTAATAATTTCCATTTATTTGTGTTAATGCGATCTTTACTATCATTTTTTTGAGACTTTCAAATTTTAGTACTTTCATTATCTGTAACCTGCTCTGCATGTGTATCGTGCCAATGTTTTTGAATTCTTTACAACGTTCTACTTTTTCATCTACTCTTTGTCTTTAATTTCCAGCCCCGGGCGTGGTTAAATCTCTTGGCACAAAGTCTCGTCTCACGGGAAGTGAAAGTATCTCTTTGAAAAAGTCACATCTTGTTCCAGGCTAAAATGTCTCATTCCAGGATTTTTTTATTATAATAGAGAGATATGCATTAAAAGAGCTTTAGCCCCACCACTGACCCATAAAGGAAATAATTTTTAACATAACCCTTCCTGTATTTGAAACAATTTTGCAGCCTTCTAAGCTGTGTATCTTGAACTCCCACTTCTTATAGTTTGAGGCCTAGCTTCTCATGTAGTACTGTATAAAAAGTTTTCTGAAAATCAAAATGAATAATTTCATGTGCACCTCTCTGATCACATTGTTTTGTTGCCTTCAGCATATTAATGAAAGATGATCCACTAGTCTGAGCCCATGCTGTTTACTAATGCACCTGTTTTTGCAATGTGATGTTCAACCTTTCCTTAATAATTGCTTTCATTAATTTACCTCTGATGCATGTAAAGCTCAATGGTCTATAATTACTTGGCTCAGCCCATTCACCTGTTTTATATAAGGAGATAATATCTGCCAGCTTCAAGTCCTCAAAATGTCCCCTGGCAGCAGTGACTTTTATCAATTGTGTATATATCCATATATATTTAACTCCTTTTAAATTGAAGCAGCACATTTTCCCCTACAATTTTTATATCCGTCAGCATACCATGAGATTCCCTGTTACTACTGGGAAGTTTCTTTACACGTATAAATTTCTGAAAAATGCAAGTCCTGCAGCATTCACTATTTTATTGTCTATATGTTTTGATTCACCTTAAATATTCCTGATACACTTCATCTCCTTGTTTTTACTACTATAAAACAGCAAGAATCTCTTTTAGTTATTTTTAAGCTTTTCTGCAATATTTCTCTCTGACTGCCTTATTGCTTTATAATATCCTTTTAACCTTTGTTCTCATGCTCTCATGACACCCTACTTCTAGCCCTAGTGTTATTTGCCTTGTACATTTTATACAAGAACAAAATTTCATATTGACAAGGTTGTTTAACTACAATTTGCTTTTTGGCTCTCAATTGTATAATGATATTTAAGCTCACCTCATCCTCAATATTATAGGTTCCATATGCATTCTCCACCACATAAGGCAACATACTCTTCTCTCAAGGCAAGGTTGATGGGAATCATATTTAAGTTGAATAATGCTCTTTGGCAATTTTAAAAGAAATGTCTACACATGATTTGACTGCTCTGGCAACACAACGTGATTGGCACTAATTATTCCAAGTGAATGCATTCAATTGTACATTAGTCATTGTAAGCAGAAATGCAATGAGAGGATGAACTCTAACAGGGTCTTGGCAGTATTTTAAAAGTTAACTTCTCCACCCATTTTCAAAATGATATTCTGTGACACACCTCGACGACACCACCACCACAAACAGAAATTGCTCTAACTCTACTGACTTGATAACATTACTACACTATGTATGATGTTTACTTTCTAGGCAGAGACAAATCTCAACTAGAGATAACTTACTACAGTGACAAAAAATAATTGCACTCAGAAACTGGTTTGATTACAATATATTCAGTGTCAGTCCGATTTGTATGACTGATACATTGAGAACTGTGTAATGCTAAGCATGTCACTCTGGTTGTATTACAATGTATCAAAACAGATGATTTGAATCTTTACAGGTTCTTTTTTTACTAATTTTATGAAGTACTTATGGATGGTGCTAACTAAAAAATCAGGTTTACAAAAATATACCCTGCTTCCATTAATGGTGCGCCTGAGTCTATTATGGTTGTTTTATGGATATGGCAGGAACCAACATTGGATGGGGTGCAAGTACAACTCACTGACCAGTCACACCCATGCTCACTAACTGACTTAACCCAGATGGCACGGAGATGTGGGTAAACACAGAGTACTCAGGAAAAACCCTTATGGAAAGTACAAGAATGTGTGAAATCCAGAGAGATAGTGAGTGAACTAAGAATGGAACTGGGGTTCCTGAAGCAAGTGCTCGTATCACTAACTATAGCATCACAAGTATCATAATAAATACCAGTACATTTTACAATTCTGTCCACCCTGGCCATCGGACCTTACTTATTCTATGTTAATTAATGTTGACCTATGTTTATTTTTTATTGTGTCTTCTATTTTTCTATTCATTTTGTAAAGCACTTTGAGCTACATTTTTTGTATGAATATGTGCTATTTAAATAAATGTTGATTGATTGATTGATTGAATTATGATGTCATAGTAAAGTGCTCTCTAGTGTCAACAGAGCCCAAAGTTATTAAAATTAAGAATTCACTAATCAATCAAAGGGGGGATTTTAGGGAGAACACAGTAAAAAAGAAAACATTTAGCTAAACAGGCTTCATCACCCTTCTAAGCCAAGTGGTTGTAGTAGTATTGCCACATATACAGAGTACAGTGAAATTTTTAATTGCAAGTCTGATCAATATAAAGCTTGTCAGAACTCTCTGGAACTTTGATAAACAGGAGTGTATTTAAAGAAAAAATTCCTTTTTTACTTAATAGAAAATACAACTTCCCTTACCCAATATACTCCATTCTCCTGTTTCCATACCACTAGGTCAGTGTTATGCTCCCAGTTACTAAAGCCTTGTGGAAACCCTCAGAAACATTGCAGTATAGTTAGCTAAAGTACATTATATAAGAAAGACTTGGAGTAGTCATTGTATACTGATTTTCAGTTTACATTCTTATTTGTATGTCCGGCCAACATGCAAAATGTTATCCCTTTCATGATAAGCAGTATAGTAGTTCACATACTCCTCCCTTTCAGAACTACACAAGTGTGTTCCCTTCATCTCTCATATTTATTGCTCTTTCCGTGTCTCTTCTGACCTTTCCTTTTTCTGCAGTGACTCTTCTCTGCTGACTCAGGGATCTGCTAATTTCTAACAGGGACCAACCTTTAAAAATCCTTCCAGGAGTTACTTCTGGGCAGGCTTCAGAATCATTTATTTGGTTAGCTGTGGCCGTCTGAAACTAGAGTCATTAGGTACAATTAGCTGCCTTTAAAGACACTGTATACTGAGTTGTCTACCCCCTAGTGTCCTTAGGGAGTGTTATAGGTTTTTTCCCAGGTGTCATCTTCTTTCTTTCTTTCTTTCTTTCTTTCTTTCTTTCTTTCTTTCTTTCTTTCTTTCTTTCTTTCTCTTCCTCTATCTATCTTCCTCCTTAGGGTGCTCCTGGAAGATTTTCCTCTATGGAAAAGTGTGCAATTACAAACCTTGGAACTAATTGGAAGTCTCTTTAGCATCCAAAGGAAATTCTCTGCCGACTTTCTTTATCTCTCAGCCTTAAAAGAAGCTTCCCCTACCGTGTACCACATCCTTCCCCTGGCAACACCTTGCCAGCGCCTTTATACTAACTGTATAATTTATTGACTAGAACGAAGGCAGGGACGAAGATCAAGTGGCAGAAGCAGGTTTATAGACTTCCATACTTAAGCATATGAGTTCCGGGTATATTACTGCAGGGTTGCAGGAATCGGTTCAAAGCTGGTTCTTTTCCTCTGATTGACAGTTTTAAGAGAATTTTTTTTTTCACTTGCTCATTCATGCAGTGTCTTTAGTTTTTATAAATCATCAGACAAAACAATGCTCCTTACACCTATATATAAAAACAAATATATTGACAATCTACCTAATTTGATGGACTAGTTTGTTGTTATTTTAGTATACTTTAAAGAAATTGTGAACTGAGAGAGACTGCTTTTCTAATTTGTTATTTGTTAGAAATTCAAATTAAGCATACAGCAGTCACAAATGACATTTTGTTGCTCTTGTTTGTCTGTGTGTAGCAAGTGATAACCCACTGTCCACAGACTCTACATGCACATGTGTTTTAGGAGTGTTTCTCACATTATTCTAACACAAGATACCAGTTGTGTTTCTTATGAAATACGTAGTACTAGGGTGTTGTACCATGTTAGCCATTATGAATGTAGAGAAAAGCCAAGCAAAATGACACCTTTGATTGGCTAACTAAAAAGATTACAATATGCAAGCTTTCGAGGCAACTCGGGCCCCTTCTTCAGGCAAGATGTAATACAGAAACTGAAGTTTCCTGTGTTTATATCGACACACTAGGACAAGAAACAACAATGGTAAATCTTTAAATGAAAAATCTTAAATGTAAAAAATTAATAAGTTCATTCAGGCTAAGATTAATTAAACAGGAGAGAGAGGAACAATGTATGGTCAAGATCTTTAGATAAGATAACTGTCCAACATAATCCTTTGAAGTTTGTGATGAGTTTTTCAAAACAATATGGGTCTGTAGACAGGTTGTCTGTGTCATTATACCACTGGGCATAAAGCAGGGGCAAACCCTTGGTGGGATCCCATTTCTTTGTAGGCTAAGTTCACAGTCACACTAGAGGTTAGGAGCATGTGCTGATACAGCTTGTTGCCACACCCACCACATGACAAACCTCCTCAGGATCCCAGATTAAGACCTGAGTGCAGCCATGCAACAGGTGACACCTCAGCACCACACTAGTTCAAATGGAATGAAACTGTGTGAGGTTTTTTATGGAGGCTGGAGTGCCAATTTTACCATCAGACAGAACCACAGGCCAGTTTAAAATGACCAATTAAACTAAAATGTCTTGAAATTAAAACTAGCAACATAATGAAAAACCCATTACCACATGAGAAGAATATAAACAGTCCATACAGAGATATCTGTACCAAGAAATCTGGACATTTAAAGATGTAGCGCTAACCACTGTTCAAGCCACTACATCAAAAGGTGCGGTTTTCCACCTAGACTTAACAATACCTGCTTCTTTGTCTCTCTACAGCCACAGTTGTGAAGATGCTCAGTATACCAACTTGCAGCTAGATGTGGACACCTCAGCGTTTTACACACAGTTTGGAATTGCACAGGTAAGAGAGCAACAGAAGAAAGGTTGACACAATGGTAAAATGGTTCCATAGTTGTACAAAGGTGGTGGTGCAGGACTGGAACCAAAAGATATGGATCTGACTAAATTTATCTAACCTAAAAATATACTACAGTTCATCACTTTGTTGTGCTTTTGATTCAGAATGATGGTACAGGGAGCCATCATTTGACGTAAATTATCAGCAGTCAAAAAAAACATTAGTTTTATGCATCTATTTTATCTATTATAAGTTTGTGAAGCATGAGCCAGCATCAGACATAGGTAAGGAGCATTTGTCCTTGTATGGCACATTCACACACTCGTACTGAGACAAACTACAGTGCGGCCAAGAATTATTTGTACACTGTGGAAAAAATGGTCAAAAATGGAAACGAAATTGAGGATATTGAAGAACAAATTCTAAAAGCTGCCTAAAATGTTTCAATTATTTGTGTGCTATATAAAGAAACAAGAAAAACTTTTATTCAAAATATAATAACATAATTTTCAAATAATGTAGTTTTTTCACAGTGTACAAATAATTTTTGCCTGCACTGTACAGTGCATCTGGAAAGTATTCACAGCGCATCACTTTTTCCACATTTTGTTATGTTACAGCCTTATTCCAAAATGGATTAAATTCATTTTTTTCCTCAGAATTCTACACACAACACCCCATAATGACAACGTGAAAAAAGTTTACTTGAGATTTTTGCAAATTTATTCAAAATTAAAATTTTATAGAATTTTTGCTTTCAGAATTGGGAAAAACTAAAAATAATTTAATAGAGTACACTATAGACAACAATAATTTGCTTGGGATAAACTGTTTAAAATTTGAATCTTTCCCCATATAAAATTTGAAATGGCAAGCATATAATAAAAAAAACACACACACAAACATACATAAAGGTGTTCGAATACTTCTATGAATACATGTAGGCCACATTCTACCTTAAAATATGACTGACTGAAAGCCCACAAAATGTCAAGATATTCAAAAATGAAAGGAAAACTTCTAAGATCAGAAATTGTGCCCTTTCTCAGTGCAACTAGATAGATAGAGGGCACTGTCGTCCCCATGAACCCTCAGATCAGATACCAGTTAAAAGTCCAAATATTGAATTTATTATAATAATAATGTGCACAAAGCACCATAAACTCCACAATACTCATACAATAACCACTCAATACACTTACAATAAATCATCCACTCTCCCAGACGCGTAGCCACCCTTCCTCCCAAATCAGCTCATCTGTCTGTGAAGGAAAACTCCAATGTCCATGATGCCCTGCTGGAATTCGGGGCATCTCTATGCTGCCAGAAGGGCTCCATCTAGCGGCGTGGGGGTATTGGCCGGGATGAACGGCCAGCCATATCTCAAAATTGATAGATAGACACTCCTGCACCCAGAATCAAGGTGTGGTGCAGGGTATTGCCACTAAAGTTAAATAGAATGTAATAGTGTAATGGTTTAGCTAATGGCTCACACTACTTGAGATGCTATTATCCTAGTGAGAGCTCTTTTTGGACATTTAGACTGATGGCAATAATTAAGGTAGTGAAACACAATACAAAGTGCAAAAAAAACTGTGGACAATTCTTTTGTTTTTATAAAGGTCACTGCTTGTAAGATACTCTCTAGACTTTGTCTTGTCTTAATGTCCTGCTGTGGAACTTTTTTGCTTGTGTATATATATATATACTAGCAAAATACCCGCGCTTCGCAGCGGAGAAGTAGTGTGTTAAAGAAGCAATGAAAAAGAACAGGAAACATTTTTAAAATAACGTAACATGATTGTCAATGTAATTGTTTTGTCACTATTGTGAGTGATGAGTGTTGCTGTCAAATATATATATATATAGCAAAATACCCGCGCTTCGCAGAGGCAAAGTACTGCTTTAAAAGTTTTATTAAGAAGAAAATTAAACCTTTTTAAACTGAGGGAAAATATACCAAAAATTATTTGTTAAGGATCTCATTGTATACCACATTGTGTGTTCGGCCCTCCGGTTGTAATATGACCAAGCTGTGCGCTGAGCTTACTCTTGAGCATGCAACGTACAGTTGGCCATGTGAACAGTAATCTTGTTTCAAATCTCACAGCTTGGATTGCTGCTGTCATAATCAGTTTGAGTTTCATGGTTTGTTTCAATTACGACAGTATTTGCAGGACTTGTGTTGAAGTGACATTCGGCATCTGTCAAGCGTTGTAAGTATACAACCAGTTTCATCGATAACTTTACATCCAGCTTTTGAGAGTTTAAACATTCATAAACATCAAAGTGTCCACTACTGAAATCGTCACCTGTGAGCCTAATATGTTTAAGAGGCATTGGCGGTTGTCGAAAGGTGTAAAATATTTGGCCATTTCGGTACACTTGAAAGTGAAAACCGAACAATTCAGCGGCAGCCATCAACTCACATGCAGAACCATAGGTGAAGGGCTTAAACATTTCACTCTTCTAATGCTCCTGTGTAGTATAAGTATCTCCTGTACCGTCATCAGTCCACACCTTGAACCTGTCCCAGTCATTCAATACATAAGACACAATGTTCCTCCGGATATCAAGAGTGAGCCTGATATGGCCGTGCAATATGTAACAAAGAGAATGGAAAAGATTGGTGCCATCTCCGGGCATGGAAACCACTCGGTAAGTGACAGTTCTTTGATCGATGGTGATCACCTCAATAGACATGGTAATGGGGGTTGCAATGATAAAGGAAATGGGTACCTGATCGATGTAAAGTAAGTCTAAAATACCTACACAATAACTATAATCGTAATAAACGAACAATAAAACAGAGGAGAAGCTGTGGATTAAATAAAAAGGCTGTAGATATCAGTAGGGAAACGTGAATCCCGTGGCGAAGCAAGGAAGGAAATGTAGAGACGGGAGCGACGAATATTCAAATTTCTTTACTCTTATGTAATTTTACATAAAAAATAAACTTAGATTTTAAATATCCCAAAAGATTTTGCTCTCCATAAAAATATATCCTGTCAAAATTATACAAATTCAAATATGAACATGCTGCATAACAAAACCTGGAAATATAAATAAAATGTGTTCCTTTCAGCAATAACAAATCAAATCATTCAGTTGTCTTTGCTCATATGTCATTTTAGAGCTGGACACCTGGCATCTTTTTTTGGCCACAAGTTCGTTTCTGTTTGGTGTGAGGTTCTGTGTTGTGGAGATTCTCAGGATGGATTGCAGGTGCTCATCAGTGAGGCGACTCCTGTGTGCTGTTTTGTTAGTCTTTATCACTGAGAAGAGCTTCTCACACAGATATGTGCTACCAAACATGCACAAGGTTCGAGCCGCATGTAGACGGACTTTTTTTGTTCTTCAAAGTCACCAAAGCGCCGTGCAAACTCAGTGCGCTCAGTTTATCAGCAAAGTGCGTATTTGGGAACACCGTAGTGACGACTTGGTTTAACATTACTTGGCAACAGGGAAAGTGGGGCGTTGCACTGGTGCATTTGTGTCTCCCATAAAAGCAGCTTCACTTGAAATCACTTTGTGATTGTGCACGGGTAAAAACGTCCGCTGAAGTGTCAGATTCTTATTTAATTGTTCTGCTTTCTGTATCTTCTGCATTGCATTCAGGTTACCCTGATGTTTTGTCTCATAGTGCCGTCTTAGATTAAATTCTGTAATTACAGCCACATTAGCTCCACAAATGAGACACACAGGTTCAGTAAACATATACTCAGCCTCCCATCGGTTTTTAAAGGCTCTATTTTCAGAATCAACTTTTCTCTCAGCATCGTGTGAGCTAGCTTCGCAATAACTTGCAGCATCATAAGCTAGACTTGATTAACGCGTAAGTGTTAGCAAGGCAGCTGAAGCGCTGCATTATGGGATCTGTAGTTTATTGTGTTACCAGCGCTTCATATACCTGGGCCATTAATAACAATAATACAGTATATAAAATGATCTCGCGGGCCGGATATAATTACACGCCGGGCCGGATGTGGCCCGTGGCCCTTGAGTTTGACACATATGGACTAAATAGAACTTGAAAAGATATATTTTTTGAAATGTGATCGCGCAATTCAGATAGAGTTGACGCCAAGACTACAGCCTGCATCCTCCCTCGCTCTTACTTTTTACCGTTCATCTAATGAATACACTGAGTATGGCTTTACCAAAACAATCATTGATGGCGAATAAAGTATCCATTATTCGAGTATGTAGATCGGAATATATATATATACATATATATATATACCCGCGTATCATAGCGAAGTAGTGTGTTAAAAAGCTAGAAAAGAAAAGGGAACATTTTAAAAATAACGTAACATGACTGTCAATATACAGTATTTGTTTTGTGAGTGTTACTGAGTGTTGCTGTCATCAAGGATTTGATTATCATTATTTCTTTCAATCAGGCTCGTATTTGTAGGATGTGTTGTGTTCAAGTTACATTCCGTGTTTGTCAATCGTTGTAAAGATGACAGGTTTCTTTCATCGATTCGTTTCTTACTGCATCAATAAACAGCTCGTCTTCTTCTTTATCTGAGACCTGACACACTGCATGCACGGGTTTTTTTTACACTGTCTTCCTTTAGCGGGACATTGACTTTTTCCACCGTGTGCTTTGTTTCCGCAGTAGCTGGATTTATGAATATGCTTATCAGGCGCTTCATATTTTTTGCTGCCTTTTCAATTGTGTAATTCGTTTTTTGTTCAGCGCTCTTTGGAACTGTTGCTTTTATCTGTGCACTGCGTCAGTTCACGTGAGCCGCTCGGTGTACATGCATCGAAGTTTCCCAGCTGTGCTGGTGCCATCTCGTGCTATGTCCATGGCTGTATTTAATGTTACCTTAGTCCTGGCACTTAAAACTTTCTCTCGCAGTTTCGCTGAGTTTGTGTCAAACACCACCCTGACCATCTCATCTTCCTCTCCATAAACACAGTCCTTCACCTGTGAATATTTAGTGGGAGTTTGCTATTGGATTGCCGCTGACGGACGGCCTTATATGGGCAGGCACTAAATTACAAACGCCAGCGCAGTCTGTCTATGAACTTAATTTAAAGTGTAGGTTTACATCGTGCTTTGTTTCCGAAGTAGCAGAACTCATGAATATGGTTGTATATGTCACTTCGCTTCGCTTCTTATTGTTTCGCTGCCTTCTCAATTATATAATGCAAGTTTTCTTAAGCGCTTTTGGAGCTCTTCCTGGTTTTCTATGTACTGCGTGATTACGTGGGAGGCGTGATGATGTCACACGAAACTCCGCCCCCACGGCATTCAAGCTCATCTCCATTACAGTAAATGGAAAAACAGTTTCCAGTTATGACCATTACGCGTAGAATTTCGATATAAAACCTGTCCAACTTTTGTAAGGAAGCTGTAAGGAATGAACCTGCCAAATTTCAGCCTTCCACCCACACGGGAAGTTGGAGAATTAGTGATGAGTCGGTGAGTGAGTGAGTCAGTGAGTGAGTGAGTGAGTGAGTGAGTGCTTTGCCTTTTATTAGTAGATATATATATAGTGGCAAGCGGCTGGGGGTGGTACCCAGCCGGGATGCCTGGAAGGACCAGAAGAGGGACTACGCCTCCTCCAGATCACGAGAGGGCAGCCACCCTGGATGGTATGGGGACCACAGGAACAGAGCTTGGAAGCCCAGGGGGCGCCCGGATGCCTGAAGAGCCCTGGCCTTGGCACTTCAACCACACGCGGAAGTGCTGGGGGGACGAAGACCAGGGACACCCAGACTGCTTCCGGGTGCGCAGCCGGTACTTCCGCCACACCAGGAAGGGCCGGCGGAAGCTAATCGGGAGGCACCTAGAGCACGTCCGGGTGAATATAAAAGGGGCCACCTCCCTCCATTTGATGGCTGGAGTTGGGAGAGTAGAAGGATAGAGCTCGGAGCAGAGGAGTGGAGGCGGACCTAAGGAAAGACAGTGAGGAAGAAGGCCTGGACTTTGGGGTGAAAGTGGGTTGTGTGCTGTGTTCGCTTGTATATAGTAGCTGTAAATAAATGTGTTGTGGTGCTTTAAATGATGTCTGACTGTCTGTGTCCGGGCTGTTCCTATATATATATATATATATATATATATATATATATATATATATATATATATATATATATATATATATATATATATATATATATATATATATATATATATATATATATATATATATATATATATATATATAATTTAGTGTGACAGTAGATGGTGCTATAGCCTTCAATGTACTCAAATAGCACTTGTATATATACACACATATACTAGCTGTGTAAGCCTGTGCTGTAAAATGCCTGGGCTCCCAGAAACTATTGAAATCATCAGAAAAATTTAATGCAGAGTCAGTGGTTTTGTTTTGCAGACGTGCTTGCCCCCCACCTTGTTTATCAGCAGCTAAGTGAATTCCTCTCTCCTTAAAGGTTTCGTTTTGCTGATGTTCTCGCCTCGCTTGTGTATTAGCAGCTAAGCAAGTTTATCTTTCGTCGGAGGTTTCACTTTGGCGACACTGTCTGTATCTGTAGTTAACAGATTTAGATTGGGTTTTTTCTATAATTTGCTTGAACATTGCGCTATGTATCATAATTTGCTTGTGGTACTGATTTATTTGCGCAAATCTGAGGGACACGCAGTGGGCCAAGGGGAGGGGGGCGGGACCCTCCTCACTCAAGTGCCAGGTCGAGGTGTATTTTACATCCGCTTAACTAACAAACAAGAGAATTACTTAACGGATTTAAATAGTTTTTTTTTTTCTATAATTTATTGAACATTCCGGTTGATTTTGCGACTTTTCTCATTGTGCTAAGAATCATAGTTCGCTTGCAGGAGTGATATATATTCCTGCTAATCCGAGACAGAAGCTGCAGATTGAGGGGAGGGGGAAGCGTGATGTCAGGAGTGGGGGGCCAGGCAGGGCTCTCCTCACTGTCTTGTTTCACTAATATTCGGGCGGAATCATGGGGAACGGCTAGTATATATGTGTGTGTGTGTGTATGTGTACAGTGTGTGTGTATGTATATCTATACTAATAAAAGGCAAAGCCCTCACTCACTCACTCACTCACTCACTCACTCACTGACTCATCACTAATTCTCCAACTTTCCGTGTAGGTAGAAGGCTGAAATTTGGCAGGCTCATTCCTTACAGCTTACTTACAAAAGTTGGGCAGGTTTCATTTCGAAATTCTACGCCTAATGGTCATAACTGGAAGGTATTTTTCTCCATTAACTGTAATAGAGTTTAGCTGGAAAGGCGTGGGGCGGAGTTTAGGTGTGACATCATCACGCCTCCCACGTAATCACGTGAACTGACTGTCAACGCAGTGCGTAGAAAATCAGGAAGACCTCCAAAATAGCGCTTAAGAAAACTTGCATTATATAATTGAGAAGGCAGCGAAAAACAATAAGAAGCGAGCGAGTGACATATACTACCATATTTATGAGTCCTGCTACCTCGGAAAGAAAGCAAGGTGCAAACCTAAACTTTAAATTAAGTTCATAGACAGGCTACCGCTGGCGTTTCACATGCCCACGGGAATGCGGGATACAAGTTTAATGAGAGGACGCAGGATATAAACGAGAGTTTTGATCACTTTGTAACTAAGTTAAAATTGTAGGTGAAGGGGTGTGCTTATGCAAATTCCGAGACTGTGTTTGTGGGGATTGACAGTTAAGGCGGGTGGGGGAGTCACGTCATCATCACCCCTCCCATTCATCTCATTTCGTTCTTAGCACAAGCACAGCTGAGAAGCTTCGATGCATGTGCTCCATAACGCGTTAAAAAATAATGCATTTAATCACACTTTGCATTACAAGCAAAGGGGAGCTTTTGTCAATGCATGATTTCCTGGTACACCGATTACATTGATCAGCGCACCCCGATTCATTTTACCCTCGCACCACCTTAGTTTGAGAAGAAGTATGAAAAATATGAGGTTAACACAGAAAAACAGATCACCAATTCAAGCTTTATGAATAATCGATTCGCCATCAATATTTGTTTTGGTAAAGCCATCCTCCTTCCATTTTATAAGTTTTCCGCCACTAGCCATGATTAAATGAACGGCAAAAAAGTAAGAGCAAAGCGAGGGTGACTTATTTAGGCAGGCATTTATATGACAGCAACACTCATGACAATGTCAATCATGTTACGTTATTATTAAAAGGTTTCCTTTTCTTTTTCATTACTTCTTTAACACACTACTTCTCCGCTGCGTAGCGGGTATTTTGCTATATATATAATATATCAATTACCTCCAAAGAACGCTGAGACTTTTGATATCATGAGCGTGTGTACAAAAGGGGTCTCCTGCCCAGCAAAGTCGAGCAGCCAGCGCGTGCATAGCTGTGCCGGCCTTTGAGGCGCTGACTGCGCTTCTGCCTTAAGTCAAAGTGAGCACTTTTAATTTTTTTCTTCCTCCCCTGCGCTATAGCCCAGACAAGTGCAAACACGGGACCCCTTTTCTACACCACGGCAAAATAATATTAAGGCGATTCACACTTTCTTTTGCACGTATACGATTATGAGGTCCTCAGCTCGGATTATGAAGATACGCACAGGAGTGGAAGACTGACAGTGCCATCACAGCCGATTAATGGCGGGGCGTCTCACCAGTCTACACAAGACCCACTGCGACTGTCCCAGAAGATGCTCATATCGTCAGCGAACACATCTCTCTATACTATATAAAAGGAAAGGCAACTTTCCTTTCTTTACACCTTTTTCCTTTTATCCCAAACCAAAGCCTTTCTCTCTTAACATTGCAAAGGACACAAAAATAATTTTCTTTAATTGCCGGTAAGGCACATTACCAGAGGTACAAATTTGAAAGTTCACATAGAAAATGTAATTTCTATACCACAGCTGTCGTGTAGCGCCTTTCAAAAGGGATCTACTACCGAGAGATGATCCATATACATTTTAGCTGCTGTTAGTTACTTACCTGTTGTGTTACACAGTCTTTAAAATGTAGTTTACCATAACCACTCCAGTAGTGCTCAATGTACCTGTACTTCTTAAAGCGTTAATGTTTTACTGTTTAATAACTTATAGACTACATTTTATTATTTTTCCCTTGCAATCAGTGACCAAAGCTATACACACACATATAGACACATACAAACATACACACAAGTATATATATGTGTATATATATGTATGTATGTGTATATATATATATACACACACACCCCTATCTAGATTATATATATATATATATATACACACATACATACATACACACATATATATAATTTGTGTGTGTGTATATGTATATGTGTGTGTATATATATATATATGTGTGTATGTATGTATGTGTATGTGTGTGTGTATATATATATATATATATATATATATATATATATATATATATATGACAGCAGCAATCAAGCTGTGATAAAACAGTAAAAAGGAGGCATGTCAGGCGTCGTGGTACATTTTCTGATGCAGCTAGACGAAAATAACTTTGTGACGCTGCCACCAAATACACAAAACAATTACATTGACAATCATGTTACGTTATTTTCAAAATGTTTCCTTTTCTTTCTCTTTCCTTCTTTAACACACTACTTCTCGCTGCCAAGCGGTATTTTGCTCTATATATATATATATATATATATATATATATATATATATATATATAGATAGATATGAGAACAACACTCATATCAATGACAAAACAATTACATTAACAATCATGTTACGTTATTTTTAAAATTTTTCCTTTTCTTTTTCGTACCTTCTTTAACACACTACTTCTCCGATGCGAAGCGCGGGTATTCTGCTAGTCTATACTAATAAAAGGCAAAGCCCTCACTGACTCACTCACTCATCACTAATTCTCCAACTTCCCGTGTAGGTAGAAGGCTGAAATTTGGCAGGCTCATTCCTTACAGCTTACTTACAAAAGTTGGGCAGGTTTCATTTCGAAATTCTACGCGTAATGGTCATAATTGGAACCTATTTTTTCGTCCATATACTATAATAGACTTCTGCTTGATGGCCGTGGGAGGCGGCAATCCAATAGATTGTGTAATTTAGTGCTTACCCATATAAGGCCGTCCGTCAGCGGCAATCCAATAGAAACACTGCCACTAAATATTCACGGGTAAAGGACTGTGCTTATGCAGGCGAAGATGAGATGGTCAGGGTGGTGTTTGGCACAAACTCAGCGAAACTGCGAGAGAAACTTTTAAGTGCCGGGTCTTAGCTAACATTAAATACAGCCGTGGACATCGCACGAGATGGCACCAGCACAGCTGGGACGCTTCGATGCATGTACACCGAGCGGCTCACGTGAACTGACGCAGTGCACAGACAAAAAGCAACAGTTCCAAACACAATTGAATTACACAATTGAGAAGGCAGCAAAAAAATATGAAGCGTCTGACACATACAATCATATTCATAAGTGCAGCTACTGTGGAAACAAAGCACACGGTGGAAAAAGTCAATGTCCCGCTAGAAGACAGTGTAAAAAAAACCCCGTGCATGCAGTGTGTCACGTCTCAGATAAAGAGGAAGACGAGCTGTTTATTGATGCAGTAAGAAACGAATCGATGAATGAAACCTGTTATCTTTACAACGATTGACAAAAACGGAATGTAACTTGAACACAACACATCCTCCAAATACGAACCTGATTGAAAGAAATAATGATAATCAAATCCTTGATGACAGCAACACTCATAACACTCACAAAACAATTACTGTATATTGACAATAATGTTACGTTATTTTTAAAATGTTCCCTTTTCTTTTTCATAACTTCTTTAACACACTACTTCTCCGCTGCGAAGCGCGAGTATACAGTATATATATATACCCTCGCATCCCCTTGGTTTGAGACGTATGAAAAAATATGCGGTTAACGCACAAATACAGATGACCAATTGAAGCTTTATGAATAATGGATACTTTATTTGCCATCAATGATTGTTTTGGTAAAGCCATACTCAGTGTAAGCATTAGATGAACAGTAAAAAGTACGAGCGAGGGGAAGGTGACTTATTGAAGCACGCAGGTGAAACCACAATAGCATGCGGGCTTGATGTAGTGCGCGTCAACTCGATCTGAATTGCGCGATCACATTCGAAAAAATATATCTTTTCAAGTTCTATTTAGTCGACACAAATATCTTTGGTTGGAATGTAAGGTGATATGATGCCTACATTTAACTTACATTCCTTCCAAAGATATTTCTGTTGACTAAATAAAAATTCCTTCTATTTAAAATTTAAATAGAACTTGAACAGATATGATAGTTCATAATATCCACGCAGACTTGCACGAAAGAGCGGGAGTCATTCGTTTTAACAAGCAGCATATTGCACTGATACGAAATAGCCTGCCCATTTAATTATTTAGGAATGGATAAATAAATTAAGATTTTGTACAAATAATGTTTTTCATTTTTCATATATATATATGTGTGTGTGTGTGTGTGTGTGTGTGTGTGTATATGTATATATGTAGATATGTACAAACCGGATTCCAAAAAAGTTGGGACACTAAACAAATTGTGAATAAAAACTGAATGCAATAATGTGGAGATAGCAAATGTCAATATTATATTTGTAATAGAACGTAGATGACAGATCAAACGTTTAATCCGAGTAAATGTATCATTTTAAAGGAAAAATATGTTGATTCACGGTGTCAACAAATCCCAAAAAAGTTGGGACAAGTAGCAATAAGAGGCTGGAAAAAGTAAATTTGAGCATAACGAAGAGCTGGAAGACCAATTAACACTAATTAGGTCAATTGGCAACATGATTGGGTAAAAAAAGAGCTTCTCAGAGTGGCAGTGTCTCTCAGAAGCCAAGATGGGTAGAGGATTACCAATTCCCACAATGTTGCGCAGAAAGATAGTGGAGCAATATCAGAAAGGTGTTACCCAGCGAAAAATTGCAAAGACTTTGCATCTATCATCATCAACTGTGCATAACATCATCCGAAGATTCAGAGAATCTGGAACAATCTCTGTGCGTAAGGGTCAAGGCCGTAAAACCATACTGGATGCCCGTGATCTCCGGGCCCTTAAACGACACTGCACCAGAAACAGGAATGCTACTGTAAAGGAAATCACAGAATGGGCTCAGGAATACTTCCAGAAACCATTGTCAGTGAACACAATCCACCGTGCCATCCGCCGTTGCCAGCTGAAACTCTACAGTGCAAAGAAGGAGCCATTTCTAAGCAAGATCCACAAGCTCAGGCGTTTTCACTGGGCCAGGGATCATTTAAAATGGAGTGTGGCAAAATGGAAGACTGTTCTGTGGTCAGACGAGTCACGATTCGAAGTTCTTTTTGGAAATCTGGGACACCATGTCATCTGGACCAAAGAGGACAAGGACAACCCAAGTTGTTATCAACGCTCAGTTCAGAAGCCTGCATCTCTGATGGTATGGGGTTGCATGAGTGCGTGTGGCATGGGCAGCTTTCATGTCTGGAAAGGCACCATCAATGCAGAAAAATATATTCAGGTTCTAGAACAACATATGCTCCCATCCAGACGTCATATCTCTTTCAGGGAAGACCCTGCATTTTTCAACAAGATAATGCCAGACCACATTCTGCATCAATCACAACATCATGGCTGCGTAGGAGAAGGATCCGGGTACTGAAATGGCCAGTCTGCAGTCCAGATCTTTCACCTATAGAGAACATTTGGCGCATCATAAAGAGGAAGGTGTAACAAAGAAGGCCCAAGACAATTGAACAGTTAGAGGCCTGTATTAGACAAGAATGGGAGAGCATTCCTATTGCTAAACTTGAGAAACTGGTCTCCTCGGTCCCCAGACGTCTGTTGAGTGTTGTAAGAAGAAGGGGAGATGCCACACAGTGGTGAAAATGGCCTTGTCCCAACTTTTTTGGGATTTGTTGACACCATGAAATTCTGAATCAACATATTTTTCCCTTAAAATGATACAATTTCTCAGTTTAAACTTTTGTTCTGTGATTTATGTTCTATTCTGAATAAAATATTAGAAGTTGGCACCTCCACATCATTGCATTCAGTTTTTATTCACGATTTGTATAGTGTCCCAACTTTTTTGGAATCCGGTTTGTATGTATGTATGTTTATATATGTGTGTGTATGTATATATATGTATATATATGTGGATGTATGTGTATATATGTATATATACTGTATATGTATGTATATGTATGTGTGTGTGTATATATATATATTTATGTGTATATTTATGTATATGTATATATACACTGCTCACAAAAATTAAAGGAAGTTATTGGGCCTGGCATGAAATCAATTAAACCTGTCTGATAATTTTCTGGTTGGTTAAGCAGCTGAGGTCATTGTTAATCACTTTCAGCTGTATTGGTGTTCATGGACTTAATGACAGGTGCACTAAAGTGGCAACAATTGGAAAACCCTCAAAACAGGACTGGTTTTACATGTGGAGGTCATTTCAAGTTTCTCCCTCTTGATCTTTTTTGGCTGGTTTTCCACTCGTGCTAGTTTTGGCTTGAGTAATCATCTCTACTGGCAGTATGAGGCGATTCCTTAACCCTACAGAAGTTGCACAGGTTGTCCAACTTCTCCAGGATGGCACATCCACACGTGCTGCAGCAAGAAGGTTTAATGTGTCTCCCAGCACAATCTCCAGAACATGGAGGAGATTTCAGGAGACTGGCTGTTATTCTCGGAGAGCTGGACAGGGCCGTAGAAGGTCCTCAACCCATCAGCAGGACCGATACCTGCTCCTTTGTGCAAGGCGGAACAGGCTGAGCACTGCTCGTGCCCTACAGAATGACCTCCAGAGGGCCACTGGTGTGAATGTCTCTACCCAAACAATCAGGAACAGACTTCATGAAGATGGCCTGAGGGCCCGATGTCCTGTAGTGGGCCCTGTGCTCACTGCTCAGCACCGTGGAGCTCGACTGGCATTTGCTCAAGAACACCAGAATTGGCAAGTCCGCCACTGGCGCCCTGTACTTTACAGACAAGAGCAGGTTCACCCTGAGCAGCTTTGATAGACGTGAAAGAGTCTGGAGAAGACAGGGAGAACAATATGCTGCCTGCAACGTCGTTCAACATGACAGGTTTGGTGGTGGGTCAGTGATGGTCTGGGGAGGCATATCCATGGAGGGACGCACAGACATCTACTGCGAGGAAATGGTGCTCTGACTGCCATAAGGTATTGAGATGAAATCCTTGAACCCATTGTCAGACCCTACGCTGGTGCAGTAGGTCCTGGTTTCCTCCTAATGCACGACAATGCCCGGCCTCATGTGGCAAGAGTATGCAGGCAGTACCTGGAAGATGAAGGAATTGAAAAAATTGAATGGCCTTCACGATCCCCTGACTTAAACCCAATAGAACATCTGTGGGACATTATGTTTTGGTCCATTAGGCGCCGCCAGGTTGCTCCTCAGACTGTACAACAGCTCAGGGATGCCCTCATACAGATCTGGGAGGACATGCCACAAGACACCATCTGTAGTCTTATTAGGAGCATGCCCCGACGTTGTCAAGCATGCATACAAGCTCGTGGGGGCCACACAAGATACTGAAAAGCATTTTGAGTAGCAGAAATTAAGTTTTTGAAAAATGGACTAGCCTGCCACATCTTCATTTCACTCTGATTTTAGGGTGTCTACACAATTGAGCCCTCTGTAGGCAGAAAACGTTTATTTCCATTAAAAGACTTGGCATCCTTTTGTTCCTAAGACATTGCCCTGTTGTTATTTGTATAGATATCCAACTTCATATTGAGATCTGATGTATCTAATGTGTTTCTTTAAAGTGTTCCTTTAATTTTTGTGAGCAGTATATATATATGTTTATATGTGTGTGTATATATATATATATATATATATATATACTCAGCAAAAAAAGAAAACGTCCCTTTTTCAAGACTGTGTATTTCAACAATAATGTTTTAAAAATCCAAATAACTTTACAGATCTTCATTGTAAAGGGTTTAAACAATGTTTTCCATGCATGTTCAATTAACCATAATCAATTAATTAACATGCACCTGTGGAATGGTCGTTAAGACCTTAACAGCTTACAGAAGGTAGGCATTTAAGGTCACAGTTCTAAAAACGCAGGACACTAAAGAGACTTGTCTACCGACTGTGAAAAACACCCAAAGAAAGATGCCCAGGATCCCTGCTCATCTGCGTGAACGTGCATTAGGCATGCTGCAGGGAGGCATGAGGACTGCTGATGTGGCTAGGGCAATAAATTGCCATCTCCGCACTGTGAGACGCCTAAGACAGCGCTACAGGGAGACAGGAAGGACAGCTGATCATCCTCGCAGTGGAAGAGCCCATTGAGCACGTCTGGGACCTGTTGGATCGCAGAGTGAGGGCTAGGGCCATTCCCCCCAGAAATGTCCAGAAACTTGCAGGTGCCTTGGTGGAAGAGTGGGGTAACATCTCATAGCAAGAACTGACAAATCTGGTCCAGTCCATGAGGAGCAGATGCACTGCAGTACTTCAAGCAGCTGGTGGCCACACCAGATACTGACTGGTACTTTTGATTTTGAGCCTCCCTTCATTCAGGGACACATTGTGAAACATTTTTAGTTTATGTCTTATGGTGTTGACTCTTTTAGTGTTCATACAAATATTTACACATTAAGTTTACTGAAAGTAAAACAGTTGAAAGTCAGAGGACGTTTCTTTTTTGCTGAGTGTGTATATATATATATATATCTATAGTATATATATATACTGTATACTATATATATATATATATATATGACAGCAACACTCATCACTCACAACAGTGACAAAACAATTACATTGACAATCATGTTACGTTATTTTCAAAATGTTTCCTTTTCTTTTTCATTACTTCTTTAACACACTACTTCTCCGCTGCGAAGCACGGGTATTTTGCTAGTATATATATATATGTGTGTGTGTGTGTGAGTGTAAAGCCAGCTTTTCAGGCTCTGTAATTATTTTCAAGGTGCCTTTCTTGCCTCCTGTCTGGTTTTTGTATTTGCTGTCTTTGAAGGGGATTATATCATCAAGTCTTTTTTCAAATCACCAAAACCAAACTGATCAATCAAATTGCTCTGAGGGACAGGACACAAAGACCTTTTATTATATTGTTAGTGTATGGAGTTAGTGTAGTGTATATGTATATATTCATCAATCTATTCCATCCATCCATCCATTTTTCCAACCCGCTACATCTTAACACAGGGTCACGGGGATCTGCTGCAGCCAATCCTAGCCAACACAGGGCGCAAGGCAGGAACAAACCCCGGGCAGGGCACCCACCCACCTCATCTATTACATTCATTTAATTCAATTTTATAATGGATGAAATACAAATTCATTGTGGGAACAATCTTTCATACATTAAGACTTACATATGTAAGATTATTTCATATCTATTTGGAGTTGTGAATTTAACAAATAGATCATATTCAGGATTGCTGGGGAAACAGGGTCTATTTTAGCAGCACCAGATGTAATACAGCAACCATCTCTGGATGCAATGCCCATATTTTACACAACACACTGATACAAATGCCCACCGGACCAATTTAAACTCAACGGATATACTAATATGTACTAATCTTTCAAATGTGGGAGGTAACCTATATGACTAAAAAATATAGAGACACAGGGAAAACATGCAAATACTCCACAGACACTGGGTGACCAAAGGTAAAAACAGGCCACGTTTGTATATCTATAAGACAGCTTTGTGAAGTACCATGCTAAGCTAAATACTGCATTTAATATTTCTTTTTCTTGTTTATTCAACAGTTTGGCCTCTGGTGCATCAGTGTACTGTGGATTTCCCTAGCCATCCTTTCATTTCTGAAGGTTTATCGAAATTACAAGCATCAGGAACTAGGGCATTGTCTTGCCAGGGAAAAAGAATTGCTGCTGGATCGATCATGTCGAACTCGAGTCTCTTCACCACAGAAACAACAACAAGAAGAAGAACAGAGACGAGCTCCCAGTGTTTTTATCTGAAATGGCATGCACCTCACAAAACAGCTCCTTTAATGACTTCTGTGAATCTTGTATTACAAACTTTCTTTAATGATTCGATATCCACTTAAATAATTTATTTTACATAGCAACCTTTTATTGTGACTCTCATCCTAGGTTACCTTACAAGAACACAGCTGCACTACAGCGGTTTCTATATAATTTTTTGTTTACAGTTTTAGCACAGGCAGGTAAGGTGACTCAGGGTCATCATGTAAATCAATGGCAGACGCTGATCCAATACCTTTGTGTACATGACAATGAATGTGTTATAGTAAAATGTGCAAGGTGGTGACAATTATGGAAGTATTTTCGTCTGCAGTAATTGTTTGTACTATTGTCCTCGCAAGGTGTTAGCAAACAAGCATCACTACATACTTTTTAAGCAGCTATTTTAAACTGACTCAGTTAATCTTCCTAGTCTTGGCAACTGCTTTAATTGCACACAGATCCTAATCATGATATAAATATAGTACTGTACTTTAAGTTCATTAACTGGCAGTAATTACAGTCTTAATCAGACAATTCTATACAGGTGCCGGTCATAAAATTTAGAATATCATGACAAAGTTGATTTATTTCAGTAATTCCATTCAAAAAGTGAAACTTGTATATTAGATTCATTCATTACACACAGACTGATGTATTTCAAATGTTTATTTCTTTTAATTTTGATGATTATAACTGACAACTAATGAAAGTCCCAAATTCAGTATCTCAGAAAATTAGAATATCAATTAAGACCGATGCAAAAAAAGGATTTTTAGAAATGTTGGCCAACTGAAAGGTATGGACATGAAAAGTATGAGCATGTACAGCACTCAATATTTAGTTGGGGCTCCTTTGGCCTGGATTACTGCAGCAATGCGGCGTGGCATGGAGTTGATCAGTCTGTGGCACTGCTCAGGTGTTAATGAGAGCCCATGTTGCTCTGATAGTGGCCTTCAGCTCTTCTGAATTGTTGGGTCTGGCGTATTGCATCTTCCTCTTCACAATACCCCATAGATTTTCTATGGGGTTAAGGTCAGGCTAGTTTGCTGGCCAATCAAGAACAGGGATACCATGGTCCTTAAACCAGGTACTGGTAGCTTTGGCACTTTGTGCAGGTGCCAGGTCCTGTTGGAAAATGAAATCTGCATCTCCATAACGTTTGTCAGCAGCAGGAAGCATGAAGTGCTCTAAAACTTCCTGGTAGATGGCTGCGTTGACCTTGGACCTCAGAAAACACAATGGACCAACACCAGCAGATGACATGGCACCCCAAACCATCATTGACTGTGGAAACTTTACACTGGACCTCAAGCAACGTGGATTCTGTATCTCTCCTCTCTTCCTCCAAACTCTGGGACCTTGATTTCCAAAGGAAATGCAAAATTTACTTCCATCAGAGAACATAACTTTGGACCACTCAGCAGCAGTTTTGTCTTTAGCCCAGGTGAGACACTTCTGACGCTGTCTCTTCTTCAAGAGTGGCTTGACACAAGGAATGCGACAGCTGAAACCCATGTCTTGCATACGTCTGTGCGTGGTGGTTCTTGAAGCACTGACTCCAGCTGCAGTCCACTCTTTGTGAATCTCCCCCACAGTTTTGAATAGGTTTTGTTTCACAATCCTCTCCAGGGTGCGGTTATCCCTATTGCTTGTACACTTTTTCTACCAGATCTTGTCCTTCCCTTCGCCTCTCTATTAATGTGCTTGGATACAGAGCTCTGTGAACAGCCAGCCTCTTTAGCAATGACCTTTTGTGTCTTGCTCTCCTTGTGCAAGGTGTCAATGGTCATCTTTAGGACAACTGTCAAGTCAGCAGTCTTCCCCATGATTGTGTAGCCTACAGAACTAGACTGAGAGACCATTTAAAGGTTTTGCAGGTGTTTTGAGTTAAGTAGCTGATTAGAGTGTGGCACCAGGTGTCTCCAATATTGAACCTTTTCACAATATTCTAATTTTCTGAGATACTGAATTTGGGACTTTCATTAGTTGTCAGTTATAATCATCAAAATTAAAAGAAATAAACATTTGAAATACATCAGTCTGTGTGTAATGAATGAATCCAATATACAAGTTGCACTTTTTGAATGGAATTACTGAAATAAATCAACTTTGTCATGATATTCTAATTTTATTACCGGCACCTGTAGGCCATGTCATTTTCTGGAGATCTCAGCATGGCATGTCAGTAGTACAGAAGGACAGGACAGGAGTTAATTTTTGTTTAGAAGATAGTTTATTTAATGGGATAATGAAAGGAAACACATTTTTCTAAAATTTCAAGGTAATTGTATAAGGCATCATAATGATTTGCTAGCTGTGCGATTCTGAAAAGCTCTAGAAGAATGTCCTCCATTATTTCTAAGTGACTCTCTACACCACATCTCTTCCTATATGCAATGGCAGTGGAAACTCAAATGACATGTAAATTAGGTAATTCATGAGTTTATTTCCTTATTGTGAAATCTGTGTTGAAGGTAGTTACAGTATTTTGGTTAAACTAACTGTGCCATGTAATAATGTTCATGGAGTGGAAGCAAAATCATATTCTTTCTGCTTTACCTGGAAAAGCACTGAGACTCCATAGTTACTGTTGTCTCCATCATTTCACTGGTCCCATTACTACTGATGTCACTCATAAATACAAATGAAATTTGACAAACAAGAGGAGCCAATTCAGTCCATTAAGCTCATTTGTTTGGCTAATAGCTAAGCTGTCCCAATATTTCATCCTACAACGAACAACAAGTTCACGATATCAGTTTATATAATTATAATACTTTTTCAGATCTTCAAATTTGAAAGTGTTAATGTTATTGCTTAACTCATTAAATTATAAAGATTCTTTTATTGTGTTTTAGAAGCAGAATACCAAATAATAAAAGGTTTGGTGGAAGGATATGAAAATTTCGCTTTTTGCTTATATTCAGATGCAGACAAAATGAAGAAGGACCTAGAATCTAAATACAGAAACAGAGTCAGTTCTCTTTATTATTGATTATTATTGATTGTATGTCTGTTTTTTTTTGATGGCTAAACTGGCAGTCTGTAACACTGTATCAGACGATACCTTCAGAATTCTGTGTCTGAATAAGGAGTAGGAAAGTGTTTCTGGGATGGTGGCTGTGGTGATGTGGTCAACTGTGTGAACTGCTGTGATCCACCCACCTGATGAACACTGCTAATAATTTCACAAAGCTATTTATAGTAACAGTTAGGGCATTTTCGGTTGTTCACCCCCAAGTCCTTTTCATGGCTAATGTCTCCTTATGGCAATGTGGTAATAGGCATTCATTAACTTAAAAAAATTATTACATTTCTATTCTTGAAAAAGACTATCTAAAATTAAAAAAGATCATTGAAATGAGAAATTGATAGACCTTAAACTATATATTTTTTTAATTAAAATCGATCATGGATATCTATACAATGAAAAAGTATAAGGACATGGAAAAAGGCTGAATGTCCAACAGTTACTGAATGTTTTTTACTGCATTCATTCTTTACTAATATTAAAATTCTTAGCTTTTCCACTTTAGCAATGAATATATGGATAACTAATATGTCAAAATAGCAATTTCAGGAGGTCATGTAAGAAACACAAAATAATAAAAGATTTTGTTTTTTTAGATTTTAGTCAAAAATGTCAGTCAGTGTAGATTTTCATCTGAATGGAATTGGGAATTCAAAAATCCTAGCATTGTGCCTACCAAGCATTATGCAGAGAAAGGTAGAAGCTTTTCTTTTCTAAACTCAACACTGTCTGGTAACTTTAAAAAAAAATTGTGGAATTTAAGTTTTCTGATTTTCACCTAAAAGTAAACCTTGCACAAAATCCAACATTTAATATAATTAAGTATTTGTCTGTTCCAACTAAATGACTGTAATAGTAATAAATTCATTTTCAAATAAAGCACTGTGTATACAAATATTTTTAATTGACCACTCTCTTTTCTTTAATGTCAATTTACTTTGATTTCAGGGTCAGAATGAACCAGAACCTATTAGGACACAGTGCAAGAAGCAACTCTGGATGTGATGCTGCTCAGTCTTAAGGCATGCTAAACACATTTTCACATTCAAACATTTCAGGCCAAAACAATGAAGTCTACAATGTGACTGGACTGATCACTGTGTTATGTTTAATCTCATTCCCCTCATATCTTAAGATATTTCTCTTGAAGTTCTGAATTTCTCTCATATACTAAATGTGTGTGGCTAGGATGAATTAACCATGTACTGTATGAGTGTGGTTGTGTGTATCCATGTGAAGTTTGCATGTTCTTTGTCTGCATTGCTTTTCCTTCTAAATCTTAAAGATGTACTTGGGGACTTTGCCCCCTGCTCGCTTCGCTCACCAACCCCCCTGCCTGTAGTACGCACCAGCAACTTTGCATCTCTGCCACTCGCAAACAACAAAACTTTTCATTCTCGCAGATAGGCCTCCTCATTGGGAAGAAACACTACTTTTCCCTGATGGCAACACGAATTAGATGATCTACAAGTCTCTGACTTAAAGTTTAAAACCAAACAATATCTACATCCTTCTGTCATATCACCTATGTCCATATATTCAATCTCTTTTTGCTTTTACCTTTTCGTCAATATTGCATTGAATTTTGATTCCGTGTTTGGAATTACATCGTTCCAATGCAACGTATAACTGCCCGTGAGTGAATATGATTTCTTTCTCTCTACACAAACTGTGTCTTACAATAGTATTCACACAAATGAGAAATGATTAAACCATGTGCATGGTTGTAAATGTTTTAGATGTGGGCAGGACTTTTCCAAATCTCTTTGCATAAGGTCTTGTCTTGTGGGATTTCACTTTCACCAAACAACCAATCTTTTAATTCTTGTGGATACACCGCTTCATTGGGAAGAAACACTACTTTTCCCTGATGACAACATGAATTAGACGATCTACAAGTCTCCGAGTTTAAATTCGAACAATATATACAATCTCATTTCACTCTTCTGTTATTTCAACGAGTAATAATTTCCGTTGCGATCTTTACTATCATTTTTTTTGAGACTTTTGAATTTGCGTACTTCCATTATCCCAGGATTTTTTCATCATAATAGAGAGATGTGTTAAGTCAACTCCAAATTGCCCATGTGTAACTCTGCAAGTGGATCGTACTCCTGTCAGTGTGTGTGTTTAGCAATAGAGGAGTGTCCCATTGGATTGGTTCCTATTTTGCACTTGATCTGTTGGGGAGGGCTCCACATATGTTGTGTGGCATACTGGTTAAGATTTGGACTTCAGACCCTGAGGTTTTGGGGTCAAATATCACTCCTAACACCATGTGGCCATGTGCAAGTCACTTCACCTGCCTGTGCTCCAATTGGAAAAATAGCAGAATTGTTAACTAATTGTATCTCAGATGTTGGATAAATGTAGTATGATGCAGCTTTAAAGATTAAACAGATTTGAGAATTTTTAGTAATACGTACTCCCTTGCTCAAAATAAGGTCAACCTGGAATTCTCTAATTTCAACAAATGAAAACAAAATGCCAAGCCCACACCCCATCTACACTATGAAAGTCAATCAATGTAACCCTAAATGTTTCATCCAGCTGTGCTTTGTTTTGGATTTTGCTGTTGTCACCAGTATTTTTCTTTTCCTTAAAGCATCATACATCATGTTAGTTAACTTAACTGAGGTGACTAATGCCCCCAATATGCTGAGGCTAAACATAACTTCCATTAAAAAAATTGTTTACCTTTGTCTACATAGTACAGCTTGCCTATTTGTCCTACCATTTGCTTGGAATAAGGGTGCTTAATGCCATGATACAAAAATGTCAGTTTGGCAGCCTTGGTGCAGCCATGGTGCAACCATATATAGCAGGATATTTTTCAAGCAAGAATTTGGACATATTTTGTTTTTTTGAAAGCACAAGTTCTATGTCTGTCCCTCTAATATCTGTTAGGATCCTACAGCAGAAATGCCATTGTATGTAACAGTAAAGGGAAAGTGACATATCCTGCCTTTTGCAGATGTTGAATCATTTTGGATCTTTGGCAGTCCAATTATAGAATTCTTCATTTTGTAGACATTCTTCTTGAAATGAGAAGTAAATCTTATTTGTTGGGATGATAAAGATGTTTATGCTCCTTTACTTACTTAATTTATAATTTTCTGCTTCATTAAAACTGCCAAATTACTCAATGTTGGTAAAGAGATTAGTTTTCAAATGATATTATTAGCCTAAATTGGCCAGTGGGGGAGGTAAGTGGAGTGTAATTAAGTGGCCACTTAACATTACGGACATTTTTGCAAGTTGATTTTTCTCACATTTCAGGAGAACAATGCAAAAAATAAACAAATAGCATTTAAAACCACATATGGAGACAGAAAACCATACAGGCAACAATACTTGCCCAACCACTTCAACAATATCTATTCCAATTATTTTTAAGGTTACTGTGCCTAATTGTAGCAAAAACAGTCCATCTTGGCAGCTACAGGTACAAAGGATATATTAGGGCAGTGTTTCTCCACCTGTGAACAGCTGGATGGTAGCAGATTTCAGTTCTGTACCCAATCAAAAGGCATTTTTCTTCTTCATTGAAGCAACTGATGAAGTCCAGTTATGAGCAGATGACAAACTGTATACACCAGGCATGTCAAACACGTAGCCCCCGGGCCGCATGCGGCCCGCACGACAGATCCTAGTTGGCACCAAAGTTGTACAAAATGATTACTATCATTTGTGATTGAATCATTCTGCATTTTTATGTTCCTGACAGTTTCCCCATATGACACGAGTCCACAGAAATCTCGTTACTACGAAGTACGTTCAGCAGCAGATACTTTCATTACAACGAAGTGACCATGAAATGCTTGAATGAATCATCCACAGAGCAGTTATTTCTGCGGTCACAGCTCAGTTGTGGACATTTGCACAACAATCCCCAAACAGAAACATTGTAAAAAAAATGTTCTTTCTTCGAACATTCCTTGTACTGTTTTTTTTGCTGTTTTTGTTTTGTGTGGTTTTAAGTAATACCTTTTCCTTATTGTTCATCTACATTTGAAAAACATCCATTGGAATTTAACTCATAGTCACCCTTCTATAGAAACGGCATACTTGCTATATGCAAAAAAGAAGAAAAATCTTGGGTTGCAAACGTATGCAAATTGCTGCATTTGAAGACGCCGAAAAAGCCGTTTTTATGTGATTGCAGTGATGCTTGTTCAAGAAACATTCCAATTAATGCGACACTCTTTGAAGAAAATATGAGGTTTATAAACTCTCTTGGGACCCGGACAAACAATCTCACACGTGGCAATAGCGCTTCGGGATGCACTTCAGCGTGTCGTTCCCGTTGGGTGGGGTGGATCCCAGATCCCAAAAGAGTTCAAAAACCTCACAATATGAAGAAGAAGAAAAGGATAACTGTGCTGACCACAACATGCTTCCACATTCAGATAATTTTCACGTTGAATTCCTCCTGCCCAATTGCACGGCAGTGCTTCAGCCATTGGGTTTGGGCATCATTCGCACCCTGAAAGTGTATTATCGCAAGGAAATGCTGAGAAAAATTCTCGTCAGCATAACTTGTAGACAGGAGAAGATAAACTAACACGAATGAAGCTATTGAAGCTGCTTCCATTTCCAACATCCTATCTTTGTGATGCACATTTTATGCAGTGACAGCAACCAAAATGAGATTACGGAGTAGACTGAACATAATCAACACACTTCGCGTGCGACTGTCTTCCATCCTCCCCTCAGATGGGATATTCTGGTTACAGGAAAACAAGCTCAGGGTTCTCACTGATTCTGCATTATGGTAAGCTGTATAATTTCTATTACTAAATTATAACTTAATAATAATAGAAATGTAATGTAAATTGTGTATAAAACTGCCCAATGAACCCTCCCATAATCACCCCACAAACTCCAACCTCCAACAACCCATCCGTCCCTGGAAAAATTTGCTTCCAGTAAATCAATCAATCAATCAATCAATCAACATTTATTTATATAGCACATATTCATACAAAAAAATGTAGCTCAAAGTGCTTTACAAAATGAATAGAAAAATAGAAGACACAATAAAAAATAAACATAAGTCAACATTAATTAACATAGAATAAGAGTAAGGTCCGATGGCCAAGCTGGACAGAAAAACAAAAAAAAAAATCTCCAAAGGCTGGAGAAAAAATAAAATCTGTAGGGTTCCAGACCAAGAGACCGCCCAGTCCCCTCTGGGCAATCTACCTAACATTAGTCAAACAGTCCTCTTTGTATTTAGGGTTTTCATGGAAGGACCTGATGATGATGGTCACGTAGACTTCTGGCTTTCAGTCCATCAATGTTGGTGCATCATGATGCTTTGAGTAGGTGGTGGTGGCGCAGGCCGCGACCACAAAGAAACCGGAAAAGAAACAGAAGAGAGAGTAGGGGTCAGTACGGATTTTAGAGCCACTGTGAATAGTTATTATGAAGAATTGAACATACAGAGTATCAGTATTAAGTTAAAGTGAAGTTATAAAAAGGCCATGTTAAAGTAATGTGTTTTCAGCAGTGTTTTAAAGTGCTCTACTGTATTTGCCTGGCGAATTCCTATTGGCAGGCTATTCCAGATTTTAGGTGCATAACAGCAGAAGGCCGCCTCACCACTTCTTTTAAGTTTAGCTTTTGGAATTATAAGGAGACACTCATTTGAAGATCTAAGGTTACGATTTGGAATATAACGTGTCAGGCATTCCGATATATAAGATGGAGCGAGATTATTTAAGGCTTTATAAACCATAAGCAGTATTTTAAAGTCAATCCTGAATGACACAGGCAACCAGTGTAGTGACATCAAAACTGGAGAAATGTGTTCGGATTTTCTTTTCCCAGTTAGGATTCTAGCAGCTGCATTCTGCACTCGTTGCAAATGATTTATGTCTTTTTTGGGTAGTCCTGAGAGGAGTGCGTTACAGTAATCTAGTCTACTGAAAACAAAAGCGTGAATTAATTTCTCAGCATCTTTCAATGATATAAGAGGTCTAACTTTAGCTATGTTTCTTAAGTGAAAAAATGCTGTCCTAGTGGTCTGATGAATATGCGATTTAAAATTCAGATTACAGTCAACGGTTACCCCTAAATTTTTTACTTCCGTCTTAACTTTTAATCCTAGTGCATCAAGTTTATTTCTGATAACCTCATTGAATCCATTATTGCCAATTACTAAAATTTCAGTTTTCTCTTTATTTAGTTTGAGAAAATTACTATTCATCCATTCAGAAATACCAGTAAGACATTGTGTTAGTGTATCGAAGAGTCAGAGTCATCAGGTGCTATAGATAAGTACAGCTGTGTGTCATCAGCATAGCTGTGGTAGCTCACATTGTAACCTGAGATAATCTGACCTAACGGAAGCATGTAGATTGAGAATAACAGCGGACCCAGGATAGAGCCTTGTGGAACACCATATCGGATATCATGTGTCTTTGAGATTTGATTACCACAACTCACAAAGAATTTTCTCCCTGCCAGGTAGGATTCAAACCAATTTAAGACACTGCCAGAGAGGCCCACCCATTGACTAAGGCGATTTCTAAGAATATTATGATCAATGGTGTCAAATGCAGCACTCAGATCTAAGAGGATGAGAACAGATAAATGGCCTCTGTCTGCATTTACCCGCAAGTCATTTACTACTTTAACAAGTGCAGTTTCTGTACTGTGATTTGTTCTGAAGCCTGACTGAAATGTATCAAGAATAGCATGTTTATTGAGGTGGTCATTTAACTGCATAATGACTGCCTTCTCTAGAATTTTACTTAAGAAGGGCAGGTTAGAGATGGGTCTAAAATTTTCAAAGGCAGAGGGTCAAGATTATTTTCTTGAGCAGGGGTTTAACTACAGCAGTCTTAAGACAGTCTGGAAAGACCCCCGTATCTAATGACGAATTTACTATGTCCAGAATATTGTCAATTAGACGCCTGATATTTCTTTGAAAAACCTGGTTGGTATTGGGTCAAGGACGCAGGTGGAGGTTTCAGTTGAGAGATTATACTATGTAATTCAGGTAAATCTATCCTGGTGAAAGCATTTAATTTGTTTATAATGGAGTACCGGGCTTTGGAGGTTCTGCAGTGTTGGGGAGATATACTATGTTATCTCTAATATCATTAATTTTTGATTGAAAAATACAGCAATGTTCTCACAGGTTTCATTGGAAGTATTCTGGGGCATTCCTTTGTGTTACCTGGGTTTAACAGACATCAATTGTTGAAAATAAGACTCTGGGATTACTAGCATTGTTATTTATAATATTAGAGAAATAGCAGCGCCTCTCAAGACGGACAGTGTTATTGTATTCTGTTATTTTAACTTCAATATCTCATAATGGATAGTTAGTTTAGTTTTCCTCCATTTACGCTCAGCTCTACGACATGTTCTTTTTAAATCAGACACTCTTTGGGTCTTCCATGGAATAACAATACTAGAGGATTTTTTAACTGTCTTTTCAGGTGCAACTATGTCAACAGCAGTTCTTACTTTAGAATTAAAGTTTTCCACTTTACTATTTACATTATCCTCGCTATTATAGTTGGCATTATAAACGGACTGATTGCTTAGAATAGTTGTAAGCTTTAAAGCTGCTGATGAGTCAAAGAAGCGTTTTTTAACAAAATGCTTCTCATGAGCGTTTTCTATCTTTATTTCTATATTAAATAGTAGAAGGAAATGGTCTGATAGACCAATATCAATGACCTGCTTTATATCAACTTTAAGTCCTTTAGTAATCACTAAGTCTAACGTATGACCTGCTTTATGTGTAGGCTGATTTACGAGCTGCCTCAAATCAAAAGAGTCCAGGAGGTTCATGAATTCCTTTACCTTTTGGTCACACTGATTGTCGACATGAAAGTTAAAGTCGCCGACTATTAAGAGTGCGTCATAGTTTGTAACTAAAATTGACATTAAGTCAGAGAATTCCTCAAGGAAAGACGCGTTATATTTAGGAGGTCTATACACGGATAATACTAGAACGTGAGAATCTCCATGAATAACAACGGCGAGATACTCAAAGGACTTAAATTTACCAAAACTAACATCTTTACATTTTAATCGGCTCGAGTAAATGTTTGCCAATCCGCCCCCCTTTTTCCCCTGGCGGTCTGCACGAGTAAAACTGTAATCCGGAGGCGCAGATTCGATTAAAACTGCCGCCCCATTTGAGTTAAGCCACGTTTCATTTAGTGCAATAAAATCAATTTTTCTATCACTAATAGATTGTTTATAAAAAATGTCTTGTTAGTTAAAGCTCTAACATTTAATAGTGCCATATTTAATGTTTCTGAAGGGCAGAGCTGAATTTTATGCGTAAAGCGGTCCTTGGTGTCAAAAAGGTTGTGGACCACTGGGTTACACTACTGGCTGGGCTGCTGAGACTGGCCACTGGGCAGAACTGACCATCACGAGTAGTAATAGCACACATATTTTCACGTTTTTTGCTATAGTTTTATGTAATTTTGTGCTAGTATTGTAACGAACAGTTACTGCAGACTACAGCTGAAGATCTGAAGTGGACGTGAGAAGTTGGGGAGTTGTTTATTAACAGATTTTTGTGATTTTGAGTTTGTATAATTAGTGTAGGTCAGGGGGCTTTTTGCATATCGGCTTATTTTACAATATTAACTTTGAAGTAAACTTAGTAAAGTAAAATTTGATTTTTCGAGGATTTGTTTTCCAACATGTATTACTGAGCAATGAATTTAGTGAGCGTTTTCGCGATTTCAGTTCACACGAAGAGGACTTTGTGCTGTTTATGTCACCATACTCTTACAACGTTGAGAACGCGCCTGAGAATATCCAAATGGAATTGATTGAACTGCAGTCAGATTCTATTCTGATGGCAAAATACAACGAAGTTGGTGTGCCAGGCTTGTATGCTTTCCTGCCACCCTTGTATGTGCAGATCCGTAAGTTGGCATCGAGAGTACTGTCTATGTTTGGAAGCACTTACCTTTGTGAGCAATTGTTTTCGTTAATGAAAGCTACCAAAACCCGACATCGCTCAAGACTAACTGCCGAGCACCTTTCATCCTTCATAAAAGTTGTAGCTGCACAAGATTTCAAGACTGATATTGACGAACTGGTTACTAACAAGAGATGCCAAGTGTTGGGACAAATGAAATAAATCTCACACTGTAAGACTCCTATATAAGCAATGAATATAATATAATAATATAAGGACTTAGCTAAGAGGCTAAGACTCTAATTGTACACATTGTTGCATGGAGATTGTATGGAAATAAATTGCTTTTCTTTAAACTTTAAGTGTTACTTTTTTTATAGTTTTAAGTATTGGAAAGAAAGCTACAGTAGCTTTGTATAATAGTATTTGTTACAGTGCAGCCCGCTGACACACGTATGGCAGACGAAGTGGCCCACCAATGGTAGTGAGTTTGATATGCCTGGTATACACCGCAGGCTTCATTAACCTCCTTAGCATTAACCTGATGCACGACTCAGACTTGGGGTAGCATATAATTACCTGGAATACAGTGTTAAGCCAGAATATCTTTCAGGACAGCATTCTGCTGCCATTAATGAATGAAATGAATATTCAATGTGTTCTGCCACTTTATGGTAACTCATCAATATTCATGAGTGGGACAGGGAGTTCAACCAAAAACACAATGGCAAATGAAAAATTGTAAAGTCAGTTTTAGAACAAACTGAAACTGAACCACTGCTCAAATCAAGCAATAGTGATGATGATGTGAATTGTTCATTAGCCGTTTATAAGGACAGTGATGACAATGTGAATAGGTCAATAGGTGTTTATAAGGACAGTGAAACTTACATCTGTTCAGTAGATTACAACCTTTTCAGTAATGTTTGTGTTTGGGACTGGTTTCATACTAATGCTGACAATCTTACACCTCTTCATTGCCCATTTAAAGGTAAATCTGCTCTAAATATGTTTATTGATTGTCATATCTGGTCTACTTATGCTTTTGCAGTGAGAGTTTGGTAGAGAAAATAGTTGTTGAAACAAACTGCTATGTTGAGCAGTGTCACAACATTCACAATAAATCATTTGCATGTCACTGCCAGCCTCTTGCTGCAGATGACATGTGTGTGTTTTAAAGTCTCCTGATACTGAAAGGCATAATGGTTAAACCAGTCCAGCGATGATACTGGTCCACAAACCAGTTTTGCAGATAAACATTTTTGGCAAAGATATGATGTCATTTTTCAGTCATTATGAAATATCTGCATTTCACTAATGACAATGACTATGATAAAGAAAATCCCCCAGCACCAAACTCTACAAACTGTGGAAGGTGTATCAGGTGATCATTAAAAATATGCAGCAGGTGCGTGTTACCGATCATGACATAAGTATTGACAAAATTCTCATGGGTTATAAAGCAAGGCTGTCATGGCTATAGTACATTGCATCTGAACTGATACGATTTGCTATCAAGTTCTACATGCTGTGTGAAGCAAGCCCTGGGTACATCTGGAATTCAATACTTTACACTGGTACACAGACTTAGTGCAGTCAACTCGATCATGAAAGTCATGGAAATACAGTAGAAAAAAATTCTCTCTATATATAAAAAAAATCCTGGAATGGAAAAGCAAGGTGACAATACGTGATCTTCTCATAAGTTCTCGAAAGACATTTTAAAGACCTGTGAGACAAAAAAGACTGGCCACGGAGCGTCTGGCGGGGACCATAAACATGAGACTTGGTGCCAAGAGATTGTCCCAGAGCAGTCTCGCGGGGACATGGAACATAAGATTCTTGCAAGACACACACCTTCTTATCAAATAAGAACACGGACAGCCAGCAAAATATTCAGTCATGTAAAGTCACGTGGCACACACAGATCCTGTGCACTCAGCAAAGAAGAAAGAGCAGCGCGGAGAAAAGAGACCCAAGGCGCGATACATATGCAGAGAAAGGTACAGAATATGAAAGCAGTAACAGTCGAAAGTATTGTAACGTCCCAGCCAAGCTGAAGCCTTTTTTGTTTTAAGTGAATGTTAGGTCCGATCGAGGCAGGGCAGAGTGCAGCATGGAAGACTGATAGCTGGGTGCTGATTGATGCGGTAAGGGCGAGACCTGTGGGAGGAGGGGTTGGAGAGGGTGCTAGAAAGTTGTGTTTGGGGTTACACAGTCGGCGACTGTTAAAGTAGAACTTTTGTGACACTTTATTACGTCAGTCGCTACAGTATCAAAAAAAAGATAGTACAGATCACATTGACACAAACAAAAGGAAATTAGTTTGTCAGAGAATTTCAAAAACGGGTTTAACTCATATGCATGTATTGGTTACTTTGCAAAATAAATTATTAACTGCTGATGATGTGGATCGTTTTGTCTGTGCTGAAATTCCAAACAGATGAACCTATCCTAAATTATGGTACAAAGTCATTAAACACAAGTATCACAGACCTCATTTAAAAGATTCAGCATATTGGGACACGACAGATTCCAAATATTATTTTTACAGAAGTTTTGAAATAAAAGTGAAACTAATGAAATAGCAACAATTCAAAGAAAAAAAAATCTTACAAGTGTGTATCCGGAAAACCAAACACGGGTGTTGGCGAGCGAAGCGAGCAGGGAGCAAAGCCCCCTAGTATCCTAAAAAAATCTGTGTTGGTCTCGTCCATTGTAGAAAATGGATGTCTAGATAGAGCTCCGTTATTAGCAGTGTTGTTTTACCTTTCTTACCATCATCCCGAGGTATCCTGTTTTTACGCAATCCAATCCAATCCAATTTAATTACATTATATGCAAGTATATTTAAGCATGAACAACAAACAAAGGGCTCAGAAAGAGAAGGAAAGGGAAAAGGTAAGGGATAAGGCAGCTAAAGTTTCAAGCTCATGGTGCAGCCTGCCTTAGACTGACCTGGAACAGACAGACGAAGGAACAGATCTGCTAGGACCTGTTACAACATCAGCTCCAGCCGAGAGCGAAAGTAGGAGCAAAACTCAGGCTGAAACAGGCAAGGAGAATCTGTCGATTCCTGGAGGATTATTGGAACTGAGGATGGCCTTTTTATCCCTGCTGTCATTTGCATCAACTCCCAATGTGAGCATTCATAAAATTATAACGGCCAGAGACTTTAATTGTGTTTTAAATCCAGATCTGTATAGGTCTTCAGCTACGGTACTGATAACATACAATACTGCAAAAATAATTACACAGTTTGTAATGGATCTTAACTTATCAGACCCATGGAGATTTTTAAATGCAAATTCCTTCTTCTCACCAGTACATCTAACTCAGTACATTGTTACTCAAGATTTCATTATTTTTTCATAGATAATCATTTTTGCCCACCATAAAGTCTTGCAAGTACAACACTATTGTCATGTCTAACCATGCCTCTCTGATCATGGAGCTTAAAACACTATGCCCTACACACTTATCTCATGGCTAGCATCTTAACACCCATCATTAGCTGATGAGAACTGTACAGAATTTATATACAAGTAAACTGATTATTTTCAAGAGACAAATGTATCCTCACAGGACACTGCAGGAATACTCTGAAGGCGTTTTTAAAAGGACAGGTTATTTCATATCTTTCTCACAAAAATAAATTGGAAAACCAAGATGATGTCAGAGTTAATCAGTGAAATTACCAGAATAGATCGAAAATATGCCAGGTCTCCAAATGAGGCACTTTATAGGAAAAGAGAAGTTTTCCAATCAGAATTTAACCTTTTGACAACTAAAGAAACAGAACGACTCATCTTTAAACCACAACATTATTATTATGAACACGGAAAGAAGGCTAATAAGATCTTTGCTCAACAAATCCATACATGGGGAGTCCACAATACAAGAATAGTAATTACCAACACTGATGGAAATAAAATCACTGACCATAAAAATATAACCCACACACTGAGAGAGTACTATAAATCTTTATTTTCTATTCCATTTAAAGAAGATAAGACACAATCTAATGTTTTTTGATGCATTACAGATATCACAGCTAGATACTCTTAATAAAGAGGAATTAGACAAACCTCTGATATTCTCAGAATTATTAGACGCTATAAACTCACTTCAAAGTGGGAAAGCAGCAGGCCCTGATGGCTACCCAGTGGAATTTTATAAAAAGTTTTCAAACAAGTTAGCTCCACTATTATTAGAAAGTTTATAGAAGCTAGAAACAACAAATCTCTACCTCAAACATTTCTCCAAGCATTAATTACCGTCTTTCCTAATTAAAAATAAGACTTACTACAATGTGCATCATATAGACCAAGAGTTCCCAGACTTTTTTCGGCCACAGACCCCTTTACCAAAAACTTTTAAAACCGTCTACCCCATAGTCATTTACTTAACTTACTCAAATTAATACATTTGTACAGTACTCGATATTAAATATTTCACTAGATATCAAACTATTCATTTTAATCACTTGTAATTAAAGGACTACGGAATATGGCATTATCTTGTGCAACATTTAATATCAAAACCTGCACTAATGAAAATCAAAGCAAAAATATATGAGCAGAGTTTTTTTTACATTTTTGACATTTATGAAATAAATATGTAAATTCAAAATAAGTACAAATAGTCCAAGCTGTACTGTCTGCATTTCTTTTTTGGTTCAGTCATATTATTATCTGAAGAAATAAAAAATTTATTAACAAACAATTTCGACAGCCCCTGTGATTAAAAAAAAACCAATAAAGTATGTACTTACTTGAAACAGAAGATCTTTGTTCAAACTCGAATAAATAAACTGTGTCCTCTGATTTTCTTTTTCGTAGTACTGCTCCTAAATAAATAACTATATTCAAAGTTCAAATCACAAATAAGTACATGTCACATCAAACGAACCAATTTATAGTAGCATGAACATACAAGACTGATAGATTCTGCTAATATCACATATCCGTTGTCTCGTCCCACCGCGAGCAAGTGCGGATATGCAACGATTTTTCATGTCCACACTTGCTTTGATACGTTCGATAAGACAATGCACCGACATGTTTCTGCTACATATATTTTCATGCATTCTCACGTGTGACTCTTTTAATGACACATTTTACCTTTTCGTTTGCAAGTTTGGTATGTAATGTGTTTTTATCAAAAAAGCATTTTTTTAAATTATTTTACTTCTTAATTTGGTGCCTATTGGAATCCTAGATATTTTGAAGTAAGAAACAAATAGCAGTAGTAAGGGGGTGTATTTTTGCTGTCGTCGACCCCCAAATTTTTTTATTTAAACTATCGACCCCTAGAAAGTTCAAATCGACCACTTTGGGAAATCTTGATATAGACCAATCTCACTTCTGAATAATGACATTAAGATTCTCTCCAAAGTTCAGGCAAGAAGGACTGAGAGAGTGCTTCTGTTTGTAACATCACAAAGTCGAACTGGATTTATTAATGGCAGAAGCTTGGCTTTTACTCTTCAACGCTTGATTAATGCAATATATTCACCCATTAAATCTAACATGCTAGAGATCTTATTATTTTTGGACACAGAAATAGAATTTGATATGGCTGAATGAGACTACCTATTCAGCACAGCGCACATATTTGGGTTCAGCACAAACACATGTGTATGGATCAAATTACTCTACAGTATATCAGTCCAGAAGCCTCAGTTTGTATTAACAACATTATTTCAGACTTCTTCAAACTATAATGTGGTACTCGACAAGGATGCCCTCTATTACCATTGCTCCTTGTAATCACCATTGAGCCACTGGCTGTTTACTGTCGAAATGCATTAGAGATAAAGGGGATTTTCAGAGAAGGATTTGAACAGAAAATATCATTATATGCAGATGATATAGTACTGTATGTATCAGTCCCATAATGTTCTGTGCCAGCAATCCTAAAAGCACTAGCAGATTTTCAAAAGATATCTGGACTCAAAATGAATTTGAATAAAGGTGTGCTTTTTCCAGTGAACTCTACAGTACACAGTATTAGATCGGACACCTTCCCATTTATTTTAGCAGATCAGTTTAAATACCTAGAGTTAAATATCATAAGTAAATATAAAGCTCTTTTTCAACACATTTTTTCTGTCTGCATGGAAAAAATTAAACCAGAAATAAACAGATGGCCTACTCTTCATCTCACATTAACAGGGAGAATCAACACTGTTGGGACAAACATCCTTCCCAAGCTTCTTTTTCTGTTTCATAGTATCCCCATAATACTAGGCTGCAAATATACAAACTATAAAGACCCGGACATTGTCACAAATCGATGACTATACACAAGCCTGGTCTGCAATAGAATTAAAATCTTGCAGTATTTCTTTATATTCCGAGCTTTGTTCTCCATTAAATACAAATAATCTTCAAGACACTAATAATCCAATTGCCCTTCATTTACTCAGAATATAAAACTAATGTAGGAAGCACTTTAAGACAGAGAAGCTTTTATCTATTGCATCTCTGCATGACAAACACCTTTTCCAACACTCTCAAACATCGTGAACCCTCGTTTATCACGGTTAATCCGTTCCAGACTCTACTGTGATAAATGAATTTTCGCGAAGTAGGATTCTTTATTTATAAATCGAATATTTTCGCAGTTAGAGTATAGAAAACCTGTTTATGTTATGTTAGTTTTTTAACATTATTAGAGCCCTCTAGACATGAAATAACACCCTTTAGTCACCATTACACTCGTATTACCCAATATATTAGACAAAATAAGAGAAAATGAGACATATTAGATGTTACAAATATCATATTACTAGACGTGCTCACCTTTTAAGGCGACCGACTTTTATCCTCAATTTTTGTGCGCTCCATGTGTACATCAGGCATGTAAATGTAGGGAATGAGAACATCAAAGTGCCCATTCATAACATCTCCCGAAAACCTATGTTTTTATCCCTCAAGTGCCTGTCCAAAGTCGTACAATGTCAGCCGAATCTGTACCGCTAAAGACGGAGTTTCATGCACTAAATAAGCTATAGATGAGAATAAGCAAGCACCATCTCCCCTGATATTTACTACACGGTGAGGTATTTGTACTCCATCAACATTAATTATTTCCAGAGACATAATTTTGTCTATTTTTCCAGCACATCGCGCACAAAAGCAAGGGAACGATAAGAGCACCAGAACTCTGCTCACATCACGTCGCTTTGTACCTCAAGCCGCAAGTAGTAAGTCTGTAATAAGCGGAATACCGATACGCTTTGCACTCACGGGACGGAAGGACAATCCCGAATGCTTTTATATAGTAGATTATTGTACTGTACATTTAAACACACAAAAACACACACAGTTCTTACACACAACCACTGACCTATGAAGGCACGACCTCAGTAGGAGAGTCTTCAGAGGTGGTGCAGTATCTTCAGCAGGTGCGTTGTTGTCTTCTTCAGCTGAAGGAGTACTAGGAGTAGGCAGTGGGTGTCTGGGTAAGCGGCTGAAGAACATCTTGATAGGCAGTTGCTGGCACTGTCTTTTCATATGCGTGAGGAGGCTTTTGTAGGGTATTGCCATTAATCATATCCAAGAGTTTCACCTTCTCCTGGATAGTAAGCATCTTCCTCCGGCGCTTAGTTTTATTGTCAGAAGGCTTAGAAAAAGCAGCATGTTTAGGAGCCATCGTAGGGCTTAGATAAAAGTTCTCAGAAAGCGCATGCGTAGTGACGTAAGCGTGTATGAGAAAAAAATCGCGGTAGAGTGAAGCCGCGAAAGTCGAAGTGTGATATAGCGAGGGATCACTGTACATGGATATTGTGTTTAAAGCCTACGAACACACTTCAAATTTAACTTCTCATCAACCCCACTACTCAGACTCAGACAGCATCTCTATAATATATAAAAACATTTCAAAGTCTCTTCCTTTCAAAAATCCAAGGGCATGGTGGGGAAAACACATTTCAGTAGTATAAGCCCGGCACCTTCTGTCAAACTGTCAATCATGTGACCTGATGGTGTCACACAGGAAGTCCCGCCCCTCCACGTGACCTAGCCCCGCCCCCTAATGGTGGATTGGTGAAGGGCACCCTGTCCCCACCCAGACTATGTCTTGAACCCGCCCCCTGCACCCGATTGGTTAAGGAAACTGTCAAGAGCCGTTTGATGAATGTCTGACCCCTCCTTGAACCCACCCCACACCCACCTGCTTGCTCCAGGAAACTGCCAAGGGCAGTTTGATGGATATCTGCCCCCTCCTTGAACCCACCTGCTTAATTAAACAAACTGTCAAGGGAAGTTTGATGGATATCTACCCCCACCCCTCTCCCAAAAAACAAGACCAGGCATGTTTCAGCCTTTACCTCGACAAGATCAGACATGCCCAGGGCATGTCCTGACAAGTCCAGGCAGATTCCTGCCTTGGCCCTGGACAAGTCCCAGCACGTTCCCATCCATACTCTGCTGACCTGAAGGGCCTGCCTCGGCCCCCGGTCAGGCAGCACCTGACGGTCAGCCTCCCCACACTTCCCAGTCCTCTCTCCGGAGGACGTGTGCTCCCTGCCGAAAGCCCTTCTGAAAGGGCGGTATAAAAAGCGAAGCATTTTCTTCGTTTCTATCTATGTTTTTAATATGAACATGAAATTAAAATATCTATCTCATCTTTGCTTTATGACTTGCAGCTCCAGGGTTTTTTTCCATCTCACAGACAAACTGTCAGATCGCAGACACGGTCTGAGCCAGTCAGTGCGATCGCACCCTGTTTCGGCCCCCCGGGTCAGGCCGCACTTAACGGGCAGCCTCCCCACGCTTCCCAGCCACTTTTAAAAGTGCGGTATAAAATAGCGAAGCATTTTCTAAAGACTCTGACCAGGAAATGGAATCTATGACTGAGGTCCCAGTGAAGCGTCGGATCCGCAGGGTTAAAAGATGTTTGTTGCCCGAGTTTCTTGAAGCTGAAGCGGCGGACACGGGTCGGACTAAGTAGTGCGAAACAAAGGTAGAATCAGGCGGCAACGATAAGGAAAACCCAACTTTAGTCTACGCCACGCCCCTCCCTTAACCCTAAATACTCAACCTGTTAGTCACCGGATCCAGGCAAATGACCAGACCTCAGAATTCGTTGAAGCTTCTAGAGCTCTCCGCATTTCGACAGCTACAGACTCTGAAATGACGGAGGTTGGCGTAACATCCTCAGGGTTCCCCGCCTGAGGCTCCAAAGCCTGAATCTTACCAATTCTATATGCGGGCTGGGTGGATGGCATTCAGGACCTCCAAGAATGTGACCCGCGTTATTTTACTGTACGACCAGATTACACTCTCTGGGCTACAGACCTTGAGACCGACGGTGGATTTCAGTCTCCAGGGCTGGTGAGTTCTTACCCCGTCTTCGCTAATGGTGATCAGACGGAAACCTCTTACCTAGCTCCAGGACAACCTTGGATGAACAAACAAGTTCCAGAGGAACCGATGTCGATCGGACTTTCTGAGACAGATATGGACTGCACTGATGGTGTGCTGTCTGAAACCTGGAAAAAGGCCCTGCAAATTGTTAAAGGACTGATGTCTGCTGGACATTATTGTCTACTACGACCAGAAAAAAGAATGTCAAGGCTGTGATATAAATCACCCTGGACAGTCTAGACATACCTGCCTTTTTGAACCTGAAATCGCCTACCGACAAGGTCGTTTTCAGAAGATTCTGAAGATTTTCCATAAGTCTTGGATGAAACAATTGACGGTGAAATTTCTGGGGTATTATAATATTCTATTGCCGATTCCCAAAATAGACACAGTGGTTGAAAAGACTGTGGATGAATTTAAAAATACCAGCTCTATTTATGACACTGTAATGCAGTCATTTTATGAAATGGATAAATACTCCTACTCTGTAACCCGCCGTGTGGCAAATGAGTTTTGTAAGCGTAGTCTTAATCATGAGGGTCATATGAATGTGTGGACTAAATATGACCTGGAATTTGATGATATGATAAAACTGGTGGGTCTTTCTGCCCAAAATACCAAGATTACATGTTAAAAGCTCACAATTCTAAGGGGTATGACAGCTATTTCCTTATGAAATATCTCGTCAAAAGTGGACAAACTTTGTTTGTTACATCTTAGGGTTGTAAACTAATGTGCTTTATAGAAGAAGATTATAACTTGAGATTTATAGATTCGTTGAACTTCTTACCTATGAAATTGAGCAGTATGCCCAAAGCCCTGGGATTCCAGGCTCAAAAAGGGTACTTTCCCCATTTCTTTAACACCGCTGAAAATCAAAATTACATTGGACCGTAACCCGAGCCTAAATATTACAGATTTCAACACATGATGAGCCAGGAAAGAGAGGAGTTTTTGTCTTGGTACAACTTGATTAAAAGCGGTACCTTCAACTTTAGACAAGAAATGGCCTACTATTGTCAAAATGACATGGTTATTTTGAGAACGGCGTGCATGAAATTTAGAGAGGAAGTGCTCAGGATCGGTGATATTGATCCTTTTCAGTGTATGACCCTAACTTCTCTCTGCCTGTCCATGTACAGACAAAACAGCATGCCTGATAATGCAATCAGAATCATTTCGAGTTACCATTACAAAAGCACTCACAAAGCTTATTCTAATGCTTCTATTCAATGGCTAATGTTTCTTTCCGGGAAGGAAAAAATAAACATTCGGCACGGTGAAGTCAAGATGGGGTCCTTTTATCTAGATGGTTACGCCGAAGTTCAGGGTGTCCCGACAGCCTTTGAGTTTGCTGGCTGCTTTTATCACGGATGTCCAGAATGCTACGAGGCGCAAGCCAAACATTCTCTCACAGGGGCGCCTTATGGCAAATTGTTTTGAACATTTGACAACAAACTCAAGAAATTGCGTCAAAAATTTAATCTGATGGTGAGAGTGCTTTGGGAAAATCAATGGGAATGCATGAAAAAAAAGGACTCGGAACTTCAGGATTTCTTAAGGCGCTTTGAGTTTTCTGAACCTATCAATCCCCGTGATGCCCTGTATGGAGGGCGCACTAACGCTATCAAATTATATCATAAAGTTCAAGGTGAAGAGCAAATGCATTATTACGATTTTACAAGTCTGTACCCTTACGTCAACAAAACAAAAACCTACCCGATCAGCCATCCGACCTTTGTTTTTGAGGAGTTTGCCGATCTTAAGAAATACTTCGGGCTCATTAAAATCACCATGTTAGCCCCTCGCAATTTGTATTTTCCGGTCCTCCCTTTAAGAATTTGTGCTAAATTGATGTTCCTTCTGTGTTGTACATGTGCAGAAACCCAGACGTCCACCGGCCTTTGCCGTCACAATGATCCGGAAAGGTCTTTAACAGGAACCTGGTGCAGCATCGAGATACTCAAAGCCTTAGATAAAGGGTACAGAGTTTTAAAAATTCATTAGATATGGCATTACGAACAGAGTACCGCAGATTTATTTTCCGAGTACATCAAAATTCATCTGAAAGGCAAACAGGAGGCCTCTGGCTGGCCATTGTGGGCCTGGGACGAAGCGTATCGCCGGCGCTATGTTGATGACTATTTCTTAAAAGAAGGTGTATTATTGGAGAGTGAAAACATAGCCTCCAAGAGACAAATTTCAAAGCTATTTCTGAATTCTCTTTGGGGAAAATTTGGTCAGAAGCCTAACCAACTGACCACGACGTTTGTTAAACACACCCAAGAATTCTTCGATTACCTGCTTTCAGACGTGTATCGGGTCTCCTATTTTGACTTTATCAGCGACGAAATCACTCAAGTGCAGTGGAGGTATGTGGATGATAGATACATTCTACCCGGGCCCGTCAATGTTGTGATCGCCGCTTTCACAACGGCCTATGCCCACCTAGAATTGTACGAATTGTTGGATCGTTTTGGGCTGAGGATTCTGTGTCATGATACAGATTCCGTTATCTTCACAGCCTCGTCCAAACAGCACACTCAGCCGCTCAGGGACTATTTAGGTGAACTCGCCAGCGAACTAGATCCTGACGACTTCATAGAAGAATTTGTTTCTGGGGGGCCGAAAACGTACGCGTACAAAACATTCAAAGGCAAGGTCTGCAAGGTAAAGGGCATTACTCTTAATCACGAAACGGTTCAAGCGGTAAACCTATACTCATTAATGGATCTAGTGCATAGTTGTAGAAAGGAGGTTTTCTCGGGGCCCTATTTAGCACTGCCATTCCTTTCATTACTAGTTTAATAGGTTCGAGATTATAAATATGGAATACGCGTGCAAGATATACCTGGTCCCTCAACAAGTGTTCTCCGGGTTGATTTTGATGGTGAGTATTGATGACGATCATGGTCGGGAGATCCGTAAGTATCTTTTTTGGCAGTTGGTCGCATGCCAGCACTCCGTAAAACAGATTTTCTGTGTACGGATTACTGGACAGGAGTTCGTTGATCTGCAGGGTGTTCATGCTTTTTTAGTAATCATAAAGTATGTTTCTTCTCTGGTTTATTTCAATAATGTTGTCAAAGATGGCATACACTGTTAGATTCACAGTGTGGGGTAGGGGCTATAGAAAGCGGATTTCAAATCTCATGTTCCCAGTTTTCATCAATGAGAAATGGTCTCTGCATTCTTGATCAGGCGTCAAATCAAAGGCAAAGAGGGTACATCCCTGGGAGAATTCAGAGCATTTGATGGCTAGAGGTGGTCTTTCAAATGCTTTCCGGAGGCCAACACGAGGTTGTAATATTCTCAAGCTGTGATGTCATTAGCAAAATCAGGTTGAAATGGTTTGGCTGGAAACTGCTCTCCATCCAAATACAAGGCCAGGAACTCCACATGGTTATGCTTGAAATTGAAGGGGTTTCTGGCGTAATCCCCTAAAAAGGCGTCATTATCCACCAGGCCTAGGACCACGTACTTGGGTATTTGTTCCAAGAACAGGTTCTCCTGATTGCTCACTTGTATCCCGGCTGGCAAACTGAGAACTTTCATATTCACTCTTTCCACAGGGAACTTGGCATTGCCGGTGGAGAGAGCGTGGGCGTGCCCTATTTTCACCGCTGCCGAAACTTTAACTTTCTTGACAAAAAGAGTGGCGGATAAAATGTTTACCTTGTAACGCTCAGCATCTCCGGACATCAGACAGAATTCATTTTTGCTCCGTACCATTTTATTCTGACATCCACCCCGTTTAGAATTAATTTTTCTTGAAAAAATAGGTCGGAATGAATAGGCCCGAGGAGTTCTACTGTTTTACCTTGAGCCATATATCCGTTTCTTTTTCTGAACCCCTCATTCAGCCTGTCCAAGGTGGTGTTTTCATGTTCGTTGGCTGTGTCTTTGTAAAAAAGACCCGAAGGAAATTGGAACTTGAGAGTTTCATTGCTGTAATTTAACAATTCCTCAAAAAGGGTCTTGTACGGGTAAGGGCTGGAACTCTGGGATATTAAGCGATCTCCCAAGGTTAGATCCACTTCTGAAAATAAGGCGGCTATTGTATAATTAACAAAGGCTACCCTGGCCACGGGGCCTGGATTAGTTCCGTCGGCATTGACAATTTTGCATCGGACGTGTAGAAGCGTGTTATTCAGGTCCAAGTAGTCTTCCCCGCTCCCGGTAATCAGAAACTCCAATGGGGCAACTTCCGATAGAGCTGAGAGAGGGGGTACCTTCGACGTAGATGCTTTTTTCTACACTAGTCTGAGGATAGGGTACCGTAAACAAATCCAGTTCGGATTTCACACACTCTTGAGACATTCGATGAACGAAAGACATCTTGAGTTAAAAAATGTTTTTCAATTTCTTTTTTTCTGGGCGCGGGACTTATCCTTGTGTCGGAGAGAAGAAAGTGATGTAAAAGCCGAACAGCACGTCTTTTTGATGATCGGGGCGGCTTGTGAGCCGGGCGGTCTCTTACGCTTAGTTTTCCTCATCACCATCAGACCCGACCCCGATTGATTTTCTTCGCTTCCTCGAGTCATCGCTCCGGAAATAGCCCCTGCCACCATGTCTTTGACAATATTCTTAGCGGCTGATTTAATGTCGGGGTTGACAATTTCGAATCCTCTTTTTAAGAGAGGCAAAGCTCGTGTAAACAACCTGCGAAATATTCTGCCGATTCCAGAACCGTACATCACGGGGGCCCCAGAAAATCCGGGGAGGCTGTTGCCCGCTTGGGCTTCATAATAATACACGTAGGGGCTAAGGTCCAGGTAAGATCTCATTTCTGTATTAGTCGTGTATACAACTCTTACAGGGTCTGAAATGTAACTTGACAATGACTTTACCAAACTGAAATGGAACCGTTTTTTCTGATCCGTCTTTATTTCAACGGTCAAAGTATCAAACCGACTCTTGCTGACCGGAGCGTAGTTCGGCCTGTCGTAGGTGATTGTGGTAATCTTATTCATCTCATCCTCAATATGTACGCATCTCAAGAGAGGGACGTAGCTGTCTCCGACTCTTTGGTGAGACACAATGTCGCTGCAGACGTACAAGGTATAAATCCCGCTCTGATATCCGCAGGGAAAGGAGCTTCATTTATCAGACCTATGTTCTCGTCCGCATGAGCTCCTAAAATCCTCCCCAACTGTCCCTTGATATACAAAGATTCATCTTCACAATGCTTACGATGTAGAATCTTCGCTCCAGAGCGCTGTAGCGAAATCTCATGGTGTTTTCCGGTATTGGAGTGTTTGCTGAACTGCCCTCGACGGCTTAGGGTTCTTTCGCCAACGCTTCATTCATCTTGGAGGTCACTTTCTAGTATAAAATGTAACTATTTGCGGGGACACCACAATAAAATTATTATCCGGTTTATCTAGGGTATTCCAGGTGTGTAGATACTGAATTTCAGCCAATGCAACTTCCCAGGGGCCCTGTAGTTCAATTGAGGCGGCTAATTTGACGGTAAATTTGGCGATGGTATCTTAACGCGCACACGTACCGGTCCTGGGACATAACATCGTTTTGACGACGTTACAGCCATGTGTGCATGCCCATCTGTCATGCATCTCGACATACTACCCATCAAATGAAACTTCAATGTCTCGTCTTTCCGATGATATAAACCATTTTGACACACAACAACCACAGCACTGACACTAAAGCCTTATTTACAGAGAAGTACATACTTTTAAGAGTTGACTTTCCCTACCTTTGAAGACCCTCTGCAAGTCAAACATCAATATTTCCAAGCAGTATTGGTCCCATTCTGTCCGTAAGGCTCCAGCGAATATAATTCAGTAAAACAATTAGGTCCAAAACACACGATATATCCTCAAAGGGACAAAAACTCCAGAAAACGTTTCATAACGTGAGACTAGCTACGTCATTTTTTTTCATTTCTATTGATCATATCAGACGTAATTTGTTTCTGTTGGCGATAACCATGCTACAGCATGTTACACGGAAGTGTTAGCTTCTGATTGACACCTAAGTTGGCCAATTACAACGGGTCTGGGGTTGACTGGCACCTCGTATAGCCAACGAGTGTCACAGACAGCTGAACGATGACGTACAACTCCAAACCCTGGTAGAATCTACCAGTTTGATTGGACACTGTGAGTGACACTCAAAACTTACAGCCAATGAGCAGCTGAGCACATAGATATGTAACTTGCCATACTAACTTGTAAACAAAACGATCGGAGCTGCGAGAAGGTGGCATTTGTGCCAGTCTGCAGACTTGGTGCGTGGTTGTTTATTGTGATTTCACCAAGTTTTTTCGCATTTTAAATATGGATAAAAGTACAGATAAACATGAATACACTCTCGATTAAAAGTATTAAAGGCATGTACGCGGCGTGAAAGTAATCAATCGGCCCAGGAGACGTCTAATGGCAGAGAGCGACATGTGACACGCCTTTGTGCTTTCTGCCTGCTAGGGATTTCTGCCATCAGTGGCACATGGAAAAATGCTGAGCTGTGTTGTAACAGTTTGTAAAAGAAATGTATATAGTTTGTGTGCATTTTATTAAAAAAAAAAGTAAAAAATAAAATATATATATATATTTTTGGACCATAAGACTTGTGTTGACTATTTTTATATTGAAATGTGTATTTTTTATTGTTTTTATTATTTTTATAATTAGGGAAAACATCCCGGGAAGAATTGCTGGGAAGAACAACATAAAAGCTTTTTCTCTCCATTGTGAAAACCCTGTGAATGAAATACTATTTTTCATTCTCAGTATTTAACGTCTTGCGTGTAGCTTTCAGGGATCCAACTGTTAAACTTTTTGGGCCATCCGAGCCATTTCACCAAAATATGCTTTTTTCTACGGATATTTTTTTTCGCCAAAATCTTTTCAATCCTGAGGCAACAGGAGGGGGCAGACATCCATCAAACATTTCTTGAAAATTTGTTTAACCAAACAGGTGGGTTCAAGGAGGGGTCATACATCCATCAAACGGCTCTTGACAGTTTCCTTAACCAATCAGGTGCAGGGGGCAGGTTCAAGGCGGAGTCTGGGTAGCGACAGGGTGCCCTTCACTAATCCGCCAGGGGGTGGGGCTAGGTCACGTGGAGGGGCAGGACTTCCAGTGTGACGTCATCAAGGGCGACGGGGGACTTCCAGTATTGTGCCATCAGGGGGCGGGCTTTATGGGACGGGACTTCCGGTATGACGTGGAAAGCAGACACTCTAGATCCATATGTGCAAAACATTCAGTCATTCAACTTAAAATCTTTTATTAAGTGCATTTATATCTATACTAATAAAAGGCAAAGCCCTCACTCACTCACTCACTCACTCACTCACTCACTGACTCATCACTAATTCTCCAACTTCCCGTGTGGGTGGAAGGCTGAAATTTGGCAGGTTCATTCCTTACAGCTTCCTTACAAAAGTTGGGCAGGTTTTATATCGAAATTCTACGCGTAATGGTCATAACTGGAAGCAGTTTTTCTCCATTTACTGTAATGGAGATGAGCTTCAACGCCGTGGGGGCGGAGTTTCGTGTGACATCATCACGCCTCTCACGTAATCACGCAGTACATAGAAAACCAGGAAGACCTCAAAAAAGCGCTGAAGAAAACATGCATTATATAATTGAGAAGGCAGCGAAACAATAAGAAGCAAGCGAAAGTGACATATACAACCATATTCATGAGTTCTGCTACTTCGGAAACAAAGCACGATGTAAACCTACACTTTAAATTAAGTTCATAGTCAGGCTGCGCTGGCGCTTGTAATTTAGTGCCTGCCCATATAAGGCCGTCCGTCAGCGGCAATCCAATAGCAAACTGCCACGGGTAAATATTCACGGGTGAAGGACTGTGCTTATGGAGAGGAAGATGAGATGGTCAGGGTGGTGTTTGACACAAACTCAGCGAAACTGCGAGAGAAAGTTTTAAGTGCCAGGACTAAGGTAACATTAAATACAGCCATGGACATAGCACGAGATGGCACCAGCACAGCTGGGAACCTTCGATGCATGTACACCGAGCGCTCACGGAACTGACGAGTGCACAGATAAAAGCAACAGTTCCAAAGAGCTGAACAAAACCAATTACACAATTGAAAAGGCAGCAAAAATATGAAGCGCCTGATACATATAAGCATATTCATAAATCCAACTACTGCGGAAACAAAGCACACGTTGGAAAAAGTCAATGTCCCGCTAAAGGAAGACAGTGTAAAAACCCGTGCATGCAGTGTGTCAGGTCTCAGATAAAGAAGAAGACGAGCTGTTTATTGATGCAGTAAGAAACGAATCGATGAATGAAACCTGTCATCTTTACAACGATTGACAAACACGGAATGTAACTTGAACACAACACATCCTACAAATACGAACCTGATTGAAAGAAATAATGATAATCAAATCCTTGATGACAGCAACACTCAGTAACACTCACAAAACAAATACTGTATATTGACAGTCATGTTACGCTATTTTTAAAATGTTCCCTTTTCTTTTCTAGCTTTTTAACACACTACTTCTCGCTGCGATACGCTGGTATATATATATATGTATATATATATATCCCGATCTACATACTCAATAATGGATACTTTATTCGCCATCAATGATTGTTTTGGTAAAGCCATACTCAGTGTATTCATTAGATGAACGGTAAAAAGTAAGAGCGAGGGGAGGATGACTTATTGAGGCATGCAGGCTGTAGTGCGCGTCAACTCTATCTGAATTGCGCGATCACATTTGAAAAATATATCTTTTCAAGTTCTATTTAGTCCATATGTGTCAAACTCAAGGGCAGCGGGCCACATCCGCCCGGCGTAATTATATCCGCCCGAGATCATTTTATATACTGTATTATTGTTATTAAAGCCCGGTATATGAAGCGCTGGTAACACAATAAACTACAGATCCCATAATGCAGCGCTTCAGCTGCCTTGCCGAACACTTACCGCTAATCAAGTCTAGCTTATGATGCTGCAAGTTATTGCTAAGCTAGCTCACACGATGCTGAAGAGAAAAGTTGATTCTGAAAATAGAGCCTTTAAAAACCGATGGGAGGCTGAGTATATGTTTACTGAACCCGTGTGTCTCATTTGTGGAGCTAATGTGGCTGTAATTACAGAATTTAATCTAAGACGGCACTATGAGACAAAACATCAGGGTAACCTGAATGCAATGCAGAAGATACAGAAAGCAGAATAATTAAATAAGAATCTGACACTTCAGCGGACGCTTTAACCGTGCACAATCACAAAGTGATTTCAAGTGAAGCTGCTTTTATGGGAGACACAAATGCACCCTGCACCTTGCCCCACTTTCCCTGTTGCCAAGTAATGTTAAACCAAGTCGTCACTACGGTGTTCCCAAATACGCACTTTGCTGATAAACTGAGCGCACTGAGTTTGCACGGCGCTTTGGTGACTTTGAAGAACAAAAAAAGTCCGTCTACATGCGGCTCGACCCTTGTGCATGTTTGGTAGCACATATCTGTGTGAGAAGCTCTTCTCAGTGATAAAGACTAACAAAACAGCACACAGGAGTCGCCTCACTGATGAGCACCTGCAATCCATCCTGAGAATCTCCACAACACAGAACCTCACACCAAACAGAAACGAACCTGTGGCCAAAAAAAGATGCCAGGCGTCCAGCTCTAAAATGACATATGAGCAAAGACAACTGAATGATTTGATTTGTTATTGCTGAAAGGAACACATTTTATTTATATTTCCAGGTTTTGTTATGCAGCATGTTCATATTTGAATTTGTATAATTTTGACAGGATATATTTTTATGGAGAGCAAAATCTTTTGGGATATTTAAAATCTAAGTTTATTTTTATATAAAATTACATAAGAGTAAAGAAATTTGAATGTTTGTTCTTTTAACTTTTACTTTATTTCTAACTTGTATAATTTAGACAGGATATATTTTTATGGAGAGCAAAATATTATAAGTTGTTTAAGGTTTGAGTTGATTTATTCAGGAATAATATTCCTGTCTGTTTTTACCATTCCTACCAAAGATATTTCTGTCGACTAAATAAAAATTCCTTCTATTTAAAATTTAAATAGAACTTGAACAAATACGATAGTTCATAATATCCTACGTGACTTGCACGTAAGAGCGGGAGTCATCCGTTTTAACAAGCAGCGTATTGCACTGATACGAAATAGCTGTGTGTGTATATATGTAGATATGTATGTATATGTATATATATGTTTATATATGTGTGTGTGTATGTATGTATATATATATATGTATTTGTGTGTATATATGTGTGTGTATGTATGTATGTATGTGTGTATGTATTTATGTGTGTGTCTATATGTATGTGTATATATGTAGATATATATATATATGTATGTTGTAAAAGGACCGAGGAGACAGCAATAAGGGTTGGGGTTTTCCGGCCCCGTATATTGTACAGAAATTTTTCCAACAAAGAAAAAAGGTCAAAAGCATAAACTAAACAGTTCATAACGCGACGCGCCTCCTGGCGTCGCGGCCATTTTATAGGGGTGGAGCCGGAAGTGAAGGACAGCTGGGAAGGACCGCAAGGGAGGATGGGAAGGATGACGTCAGGGCAAGATGGCGGAGGAAGGGCGGAAGTACCGCACTGCGGTCAAACCAGGCCTATGGTGCTGGAAGGTCTCTTTTTCTACAAGGAAGCAGAGGGAGAAAGTTAATACCCTGCCATTCCCTGGCGGCAAATGTTTTCCCAGGTGTTCTCGAATCAGTCCGCGGCCTCCTAATCGCTCGTGCGTGACAATGTATATATGTGTATATGTATAGATATGTATATATATATGTTTATGTGTGTGTGTAAATATATATATATATATATATATGTATATGTGTATATATTATTGTGAACGCTGGCCCCGACACAGACAGACGGACAGCATATTTTCAAACCACACACTATTTATTTACATACACTATTTACAGTTCGTGCTCACGCACCCCCAGTGCCTTCTCGCACCGATTTCCCCAAAGTCCAGGCCCACAGTCTTTTGTGCCTTCCTGGCCGCCTCCAGTCCTTCCTCTTGCTCAGTCCGCTTCCTCCCGACTTTCACCACTCACTGGAGGGAGGCGGCCCCTTATATAACGCCCCCGGATGAGCCCCAGGTGTTTCCGCCATCTGTTCCCTAGCCACGCCCCAGCGTGGCGGAAGTGTCGGTTGCCTTCCTGGCAGCTCTCCGGGCGCCACACAAAGTCTTCCCCCCGGCACTTCCTGGTGTGGCGGAAGTGCCGGGCTCCCGGGATAATTAGGCACAGGGCGCCGACTGGCGGTGGCCACGGGTCCCTACAGGGCTGGGCTTCCATGCCCTGTACCCGAGGCCCCCTGCCGAACCAGGACGGACGCCCCCTCGCGGTGTGGAGGAGGCACAAGCCCTCCCCACGCCCTCCAAGGCGTCCCGGCCGGGCTCCAGCTCCGGCCAGCGACTGCACGGGATAAACCGGCATCGGGGCGCCGCCTGGTGGTGGCCAAGGGCCCCTACAGGGTAGGGCTTCCATGCCCTCGACCCGTGGCTCCCAACAGAACCAGGACGGACGCCCCCTCGCGGTGTGGAGGAGGCACAAGCCCTCCTCTCGCCCTCCTGGCCCCGGCCGGGACCACAATATATATATATATATATATATATATGACAACAACACTCATCACTCACAACAGTGACAAAACAATTACATTGACAATCATGTTACGTTATTTTCAAAATGTTTCCTTTTCTTTTTCATTGCTCTTTAACACACTACTTCTCCGCTGCGAAGTGCGGGTATTTTGCTAGTCTATATATATAATTCACTAAGCCTGACCATGGGATACGCATGACAGAGCCATGCCCGCCAACTCACAGAGCCCTGCCCACCAGCTCTAAGACCATGGGATATGCACGACAGAGCCCTGCCTGACAACTCAACTCTAATTCTCCTTCTGTGTCCACCCTTGCTCTCGAGGCATGCATACTGCCTGCTCAAGTGCCCGCACGCAACACCTCACCAAACACAGCCTCAGTCGCTTTTGTCTCTGCTACAGTCCATATGAACCTCTGAGCTACATTGACTTTTCATTGTTCTTTTCGATTCCAGCTGCTTTTCTATATATATAATCGACCAAGTCGCCCGACCATGGGGTACGCACGACAAAACCCCGCCCGCCCAATCTAACCCTCCTCCTGTGTCATGGAGAACGCACGACAGAGCCCCGCCCTCCATCTCTAATCCACCTTCTGCGTCCACAACACTACGCTAAATCATACAAACACATGCATGAAATCGCTCAGTCCAATCCAACAGCATCTGTACGAATGCTTTTCGGGGAGGATTTATGATGACGATACAATACCTCGACATGTCACACCAATGTTGCAGCGATTTTCGCCGGAGAAGATGGCGAACCGCCTGCCAAAAGGGACATTTGCATCTGTCCCATAGGCAACTCCTGTAAACAGATTTCCACGCTCAGTATGAATTGCGATCCTATGGTTTACCCACTTTTATTCCCTTATGGAGACATTGGCTGGCACAAAGATTTACAACATGTTCCCGATAAAAGAAGCGCCAAGCGAAGAAGGCTTACTCAATGGCAATTTTACGCGTGCAGATTAGCAATGAGGAATACATTTAGTATTTTGCACTCCAGCGGCGAACTATTCCTACAGTACGTCATAGATGCGTATGTTAAAATAGAGGGTGCGCGTCGCAACTATCTCACATTAGATCAACATGATTTGCGCGTGGAACAATACAAAGGACTGTCAGACGCACTGCAAACAAATGCTGAAAATAACAACGTACGTGTAGACAAAATGATCATATTACCGTCCACATTTCCAGGAAGTCCAAGATACATGCAACAAAACTATCAGGATGCCATGGCCATAGTACGTAAATTTGGACAGCCTCATTTATTTATCACTTTCACATGTAATCCTGCTTGGCCGGAAATTCTACATGCACTGTCGGATACCCAAAGACCGGAGCACAGACCTGATATTGTAGTACGAGTCTTTTGGGTTAAGCTGCAGGAATTATTTAGAGACATTCTACAACAACATCTTTTTGAGGTTGTTATTGATTATATTTATGTAATAGAATTTCAGAAGCACGGCCTTCCTCATACCCACATGCTGTTTACTCTTCACAATAATTCTAACAACCAGTCTTCAGCCATGATCAGTTGTACGTGGCTTTTTCTAGGGTTAGATCTTTCGACTCATTATCTGTCATCACCACCAAAACACCTATTCACAACTGCGTCTTTCAAGAAGTATTTATTTCTTCTTGATTTCTGAATTCCTTTCTCACCATTTTCCATTCCTATTCTTACACCGCCGTATGATACAGCGGGCTTCGGTTAGTCATTTAAAATTGTCTAAAATGTATCCAGGGCAAGTTTCAACCTGTGAACGTTGCAATTTAGCTTCAGCCGCACTGGAACACATGTTTTGGACATGCACCAAATTAACATAATTTTAGACAAAAATCTTTGAATGCCTCTCAGACATCCTTGGTGTCACAGTTACTACTAACACATTAATAAGTGTGCTTCATGTACACCCAGAAGGGTTTAAGTGGAGAAGGATAAACTGAAATCGCCTTTACCTGACTACTTGCACATAGACTTTTGTTGCTCAATTGGAAGAATATCACCCCACCTCTTTTATGTCAGTGGGTAGCTGATATTCTATCCAATTTGAAATTGGAACAATCTAATTCTCTCTTAGAGGATCTGCTCAAATCTTTTTAAAAATAGGACAGGATTTAATCAAGAACATTTTAGAATAAGCATCTATATCAACAACATTTATTTATATAGCACATTTTCATACGAACAATGTTGCTCAAAGTTCTTTACATGAGGAAGAAGGAGAAAAAAGACAAAATAAATAATTAAAATTAGGGAACAATAATTAACATTGAATAAAAGTAAGGCCCGATGGCCAGGGAGGACAGAAAAAACAAAAAAAAAACTCCAGATGGCTGAAGAAAAAATAAAATCTGCAGGGGTTCCAGGCCACAAGACCGCCCAGCCCCCTCTAGGCATTCTACCTAACATAAATTACCTCAATCAGTCCTCATTGTATTCAGGGTTCTCATGGAAGAACTTGATGATGATGGTCATGTGGACTTCTGGCCTTTAATCCATTAATATAAGGACATCACAGTGCTTTCATTAGGTGGTGGTGGCGTAGATCACCACCACAGAAAACAAGAAAAAGAACAAAAGAGAAAGTAGGGGTTAGAATGGATTTTGGAGCCACCATGAATAATAATGATAATTAATTGAATATGCAGAGCATCAGGATTTAACTAAGATGAAGCTATGAGAAAGACATGTTAAAGTAATATGTTTTCAGCAGTGTTTTAAAGTGCTCCAGTGTAATAGCCTGTCGAATTCCTATTGGCAAGCTATTCCAGATTTTAGGTGCATAACAGCAGAAGGCCACCTCACCACTTCTTTTAAGTTTAGCTCTTGGAATTCTAAGTAGACACTCATTTGAAGATCTAAGGTTACAATTTGGAGTGTAAGGTGTAAAACATTCCAAAATATAAGGTGGAGCAAGATTATTTAAGGCTTTGTAAACCATAAGCAGTATTTTAAAGTCAAATCTAAATGACACAGGGAACCAGTGTAGTGACATCAAAACTGGGTTAAAACAATTAAAACAAAAAATCAGGGAAAAGGATACTCTTCCTTCCTTGCTGAATTGGTTGTTGGCTTTCCTCTCTTTGTCTTGGGTGGGGGTGGTTTGTTAAGTCTGATTTGATTTTATGGAATGTTAATTGCTTCAAATCAATAAAAAAAAATCTTTTGACATCAGATTGAACAGTGCCTATGTGTGTTGCTGACCGTATCAAAACATATCACATGCATGTATAGTAAATCTGCATTAGTACAGCAATAGACACTAGACCTACCTATCGTACTGTGATTACTTTGACATTTTTATATTTACATATTTCTGTTACTTATAACAGCTTTTTTTTTTGTTGTTAAAAAGAATTCAACAATTTTGGCTCATTTTCCCAAAGCAAACATAATGTCAATGTGGCTACAAGAGCCAATGAACAAGGACAAGTTCCTCAAATTCCCCATAACATCACCTACTCCAAACCCTTCGAATTCTTTATAAACCTAACAAAAATCATCCCAAAAATATGAACCAAACAGGAATGTTATAGGAAATTACAACGCAAATTTTTGGAAGTATAGATTTACTTTTACTGTGAAGTGTGGCAATCAGTGGCAGTTGTGCGCTATCTGCAGTGTGGTAATACCAAATGAAAGCATGAAGCCTTCATCTGTATAGACATTTATAAAGAAAACATTCTTTAAAAATGAAAAAACAAAAATCTTGAGACAACAAGAAAACACTCAAGCATATTTGTGTTTGTACAACAAGATAGCGGACATTATAAGAATTGTCTTGAACATTTAATTGACAAATATACCTTTAAGAAAGTGGACACAATTGCAAAACAGCTCATTTTGCCTTAAGCAATTAATATGTACCACCAGCAAACTAAAGCAGATTCCTTTCTGCAGTCTTTTCACTTACCCTTGATTTCAACAAACTTTCACAAATCCCAGATTACATTTACATGTACTTGTTTAGAGGACACCCTGGTTCAAAACGACTTATGAAAAAGGTCATCATTATTGAATACACTTCTGTCTGGGGGACTATTTGGTAACAAGTGTTACAGAACAGATTTCAAAACTGATCATAATAGGTGAAATCTCAGAACAAAAAACAAGTTAGTTACAATTTCTGCGTTACAAAATATAATAGCTAATATAAATTACATTCATCAAATAGGAGAGTCCTCAAACTCTACTTAAAAAACATTGAGGAAGTCAAAATTTCAGATGGAAGCGAGCAACTCCTTCCACCAGCCAGGAACTATATATGAAAAGAGTTTGTACTGAGATTTAATAGCACACAGAGGTGGCATCACCAGATAACATTAATTAGCAGATGAAAGTGATCAAGAAGGAGGACAGGACCTCACAAGTACCTCCATTTAAATAGGTGCTGACGCGTTGACTTTGTAGGCAAGCATCTCGGATATTAACTTAATATGTGTTGCTATAGGAAGCCAATATAGTGATCTGAAGAGGAGAGCCCCATGTGTCCGCCTCAGCTGATTGAACAACAGATATTTCACTGCAGCTTGAATCATCTGCAGTACCTTGGTGTCAATAATTGAAAACCCACTGCATCCACTGAACAGGATCATCTCCAGACAGAGGAGGAGCTTCAGCGACAAACTGCGGTCACTGTCCTGCTCCACTGACAGACTGAGGAGATCGTTCCTCCCCCACACTATGCGACTCTTCAATTCCACCCAGGGGGGTAAATGTTAATATTATACAAAATTATTGTCTGTCTGTTATACCTTTATTGTTATAACTCTTTAATTTAATATTGTTCTTTATCAGTATGCTGCTGCTGGAGTATGTGAATTTCCCCTTGCGATTAATAAAGTATCTATCTATCTACAGCACATCACTTTTTCCACATTTTTTTATGTTACAGCCTTATTGCAAAATGGATTATTCATTTTTTTCCTCAGAATTCCACACACAACACCCCATAATGACAACATGAAAAAAGTTTACTTGAGGTTTTTGCAAATTTATTAAAAATAAAAAAACTGAGAAATCATATGTACATAAGTATTCACAGCCTTTGCTCAATACTTTGTCGATGCACCTTTGGCAGCAATTACAGCATCAAGTCTTTTTGATTATGATGCCACAAGCTTGGCACACCTATCCTTGGACAGTTTCGCCCATTCCTCTTTGCAGCACATCTCAAGCTCCATCAGGTTGAATGGGAAGCGTCGGTGCACAGCCATTTTAAGATCTCTCTAGAGATGTTCAATCGGATTCAAGTCTGGACTCTGGCTGGGCCACTCAAGGACATTCACAGTTGACCTGAAGCCACTCCTTTGATATCTTGGCTGTGTGCTTAGGGTCGTTGTCCTGCTGAAAGATGAACTGTCGCCCCAGTCTGAGGTCAAGAGCGCTCTGGAGCAGGTTTTCATCCAGGGTGTCTTTGTACATTGCTGCAGTCATCTTTCCCTTTATCCTGACTAGTCTCCCAGTTCCTGTCACTGAAAAACATCCCCACAGCATGATGCTGCCACCATCATGCTTCACTGTAGAGATGGTATTGGCCTGGTGATGAGCGGTGCTTGGTTTCCTCCAAGCGTTTTGCCTGGCATTCACACCAAAGAGTTCACTCTTTGTCTCATCAGACCAGAGAATTTTGTTTCTTATGGTCTGAGAGTCTTTCAGGTGCCTTTTGGCAAACTCCAGGCGGGCTGCCATGTGCCTTTTACTAAGGCGTGGCTTTCGTCTGGCCACTCTGCCATACAGGCCTGATTGGTGGATTGCTGCAGAGATGGCTGTCCTTCTGGAAGGATCTCCTCTCTCCACAGAGGACCTCTGGAGCTCTGACAGAGTGACCATCGGGTTCTTGGTCACCTCCCTGACTAAGGCCCTTCTCCCCCGATCGCTCAGTTTATATGGCCGGCGTGGTGCTTAAAAGAAACCATAGCCTTTTACAGACCGACCTGTATGAAACAAATAGCACACGAATTGCAAAGAATAAAAAAAAAATAACAATAATAAGAAACCTCCTGCATTTCATTGTTTTCAGTCATTATCCATGAAACTGAAAAAAAAAATAATATATATATATATATATATATATATATATATATATATATATATATATATATATATACACACACACACACACACACGTGTTAAAAAAAACAAAAAACTATGGACTCGTTTGATTAAGACATATAATATTTACATTCAGGATGATGGCGTGTATTTCCACCATTACAAAACGAGTAAAAGAGTCTCCCCCTAACATGGCCTCCTGCCCTACTGATATTGAATATAATAATCTCCAACAATAAATAGCGATAAAAGCAAAACGCAGTTACTTTTACACACATACATATTGGGCTTTTCCTTTAATCTAAAATAAAGCACATTTAGTACATACAGTTTTATAAAGAAGACTTTTCGTTAAAAATAAAAATGATCAAATTTAACCCGGGAAATCATCGCAAAAAGGTAGTAAGGCAGCCAATCAAAGCGCTAATATTAGCAAGCCCGACTAATCCAATAAGGAAGCCAACTCTTTGTTTCCAGGTAAAGAAAACGGCACCATAAAGATTTCAATACGTTTAAATGGGGGAGAAGCCAATTGGAAAAAATGTTGTTAAAGCGTAGGGCGTAAACCGCGCAACGTAGCCAATAGACAAAAGCGTTTATCTTTCTAGGGCGGGTTTAAAAATACCCTACCCAATGACAAAATTTAAACAGCCGCCTGGTTGCTAGGTAAAAAGTAGCGCGCAGATTCTCGCTCTTTTTACCGTCAGGTGACGCTGTATTTACAAACTGTAACGGATTTTGGAGAACGAAATATTGTAACATTTCAGGTATAAAGAGGACATTTAAAACGAAATACAAGAGTTGTAGGCCGTCTGAGATGAGCTCGATAGATGTGAAAAAGTTAAAAGTCGCCGATCTACGGGCGGAGCTGCAACAGAGGGGCCTAGACACGCGCGGCCTGAAGGCCGAACTAATCGACCGCTTGCAAGCTGCAATCGACTCTGAGAACGGCGGAGTGAAGGTAGGGGAGGCCGCGGTGGGAGACTGGCCTGCTGAAAGCGATTCAAGTCTTGAATGTGGTGATTCACACGACATTCTAGAGCAGGAGACTGAAACAGAGGCTGGAGATCCAGAGGACGTTTTTAAAGCCGCAGAAAAACAAGAACTGACGGAAGCGGCGAGTCCAGCGGAAGGGGGTTCTCTGCTTCAAGAACAGCCATCACTGCTAACCGCTTCAGGGGTGACAGGGACGATTAAGGAAGCTAATCCACCCGTTCCTTCGCCGGTAAGAACATCATTAGAGCTACAGAAACCGCAGCAGTCGCCATCCCCTGCAAAGTTGCAGCTAGGAGGTTCGGAGACCATGGCAGAACAACAGAACGCAAAGCAAACCGTGCAGGCCACAGAGCAGGGAGGGAAGGCTGCGGGGAACGCAGCAGAACCAGAGTGCGAGAGTCGCAGCACGCAAAAGGCGAACGATAAGGAGGGAGATGCCGCGAAGATTCCCGCTACCAAGGAGGACGGTGTGAATGGGGAGCAGGTTAAGATGGAACCTGGGCAGAGTGAAGACTGGCCCACCGAGAGGGAGGCCGGGAGCGACGACTCTGGCTCTGAAATGGAGCACGAAGGCGAGCAAAACAACCAGGGTGAGAGTTGCATTATGATCGTGTTGAGTTCGTTGGGATGGCGAACATACACGCTGTTCGGCACAGGTTAATCGTTTATTGGTAGCTTACTGTTTCTTGCTTCGTTCTTTCGGCTCAATACTGCGCCCTCATGTTCACGTGTTAATCGTTAGTGGTGACATTTTACTTCAAATTTAAACTAAGATAACAATGCCGCGTACTGTCCAGTTAGCAAACTTTGGTCCATACTTCCAGCATGTTACTTCAAGTTATATAGTGTGATTTGAAACGTTCACGCATCGAATAGTGGTTAAAAAGTAAATGGCCGAGGCGCGGGTGTTCATTCATTCGTCCGTTCGTTCGCGGTTTTCTATAAAAGCTTCGAGCGTCGGAAGTGTTGGTGATTGGTGCTGGTTAAGCGAGGCAATTCTGAAAAGCCTTATTTAAATAAATTTCGCATAACCAATCAGTCCACCCACAGTTGTTGGATGTAGAGATGAATGATCTTCGTGTTCTGGCCAAATCAACAAGTACTACGTAGTGTAATTTACTTGGGGAATGTCCCGTAGTTGTTCCGTTTGGTATGTCTAGTGCTGTCACACTCGTATCTAGTCTCGCACCACACGAGGTTATGTAGACAAAAATTTCAGTTTTCGGTCATTGAATTCTTGGCCATTTCAATAGCCTGTATATAAAGTTATTAAACCCAAAAATTTACGGTTCTATTGTGCAAGGTTTAACTCTTACTCGTATTGCACAATTGTATTATTTAATGATGTATACATTTAGATTAACCTAAAGATACCGATATGCATGGAAGCAGTATTTTATTAAGTTGCAGATTTTTTATTTTTTTTTAATTCATCTGGGGAAATTAAAAATATTATGGTGTCTGGTGTTTTTCTGTTAAGCCTGTGTGACTTGATTGTTTCATTTTATTTGAATCGTGCACTTTTATTCAGTTTGACTAATTGTTGAACTCTACTCGTTACAGACAAAAAAGAGGAAGAGCAAGGTGAACGCAGAGGTGTGAAAAGACCTCATGAAGAACGGGGGCGAGGCTACTATGAGTTTAAAGAAGAGGTTAACTACAACCGGTAACTACACGAAATTCTTTCTTTACGTGGAACGTAGGCATCGGTGCATTTTATTCATTTTTAAGTCAAGTTAATTGTCGGGATTAAAGTAACTTTTAATTCTTTTTTGACTGAAGAATGTCTTTAGATGTGTTGCTGTTAGCTTTAGATAGTGTGGTTTGTTGATTTAGTCAGTGCTAAGACCTCTTGTACGTTATGCAAATCGCATAAGATCAATCCTTCCGTATTTCTGTACTTGTGAAGGACCGTGACCTGATGTTTGTTTAATGTAGACGGTTTGATAAGACATTAAGTAGTGTATGTGTTTTTGGTTGCATAATGTGACTTTTTTTGACAAATGGGCCGTAAGAGATCCAAATTTACTTTTCCAGCTTCCTTTATTATCCGTTAAGGGGTTGGCAATCTTTAACCTGTTTTGCATTTAAAATCCAGAGAATTCTTTAGTTTTAGGGCCCTTCTAATTTCGAACCCTTTGACAAAACCTTTTAAAGCAAGTTTTTTTACCTTTTTAAACCAAGTTTTCTTTTATGAAACATCTATAAAAGTTAAGTGCTTGCACCTGTTTACCACTAGTAACCATGAGCTAGGCCGTCCTTGGTGCTTCTGTTTTCACTGGTTGTCCAATCACAAAAAAAAGGATTCTAAGAATAACCATGACATATTTGCTGCTTGTGTAGTTCTGCTTGGTATTTAGAACCTGTGATGATGTCACACTGACTAGTTGGTTGTAGTCTATGTATGTGACAGGATCCAAAGCGGGCTTTTTTTTTTTTCTCCAAACTTTGTTTGGATTGGGTTTGTTTTTCCCAATGATGGCTTTTAATGCAAAATTAATGTTTTATTGGCTAGCTACATAGATTACAATGTGCAAGGTCACTCACAGCCTGAGGTGTATCAAAAGCTTGCATATTGTAGTATTTTTAGCTAGCCAATAAGGTGTTCTTGTTGCATCTATTGTGGCTAACACAGTACAACACCCCACTACTATGCAAAATAAGGTAACGAATGCACCATATCAATGTTAAAAGTGCGAACACTTTTAGATGTAATTGTTAGAAGTTCAAAAACTTTGATATAATCCTGCTTTTCATGCCTTTGGAAACTTTGCAAAACAGGGTTCTGTGTGCAAATCTGTATCAAGGAACTTAGTATTATTGATCTTCCTGAATTGTGTAGAATAAAACTGAGACAAATTCATCCAAGAGTATACTGAAGCAGCAAAAGCATAGAAGACCGTTTGCATTATTGTATTCTAAGGGGAAATGAGAGATTTATTTATTTTTTTTAATCCTTGTATGAGTAACACAACCTGTAATGTAAAAGTAGAACAACACTAAGAATGTGACTTGAGATTGGTTTGTTAAAGTGGGTTATGTGCTAGAGGCAGCATTATTATGGATTTTACCCCCCAACCCCAAAGTACACAAGATCTGTAGTTAAATTCCTACATTATACGTTCGATGTATTAAGTCTTGTGAATTGGGATCTGATGGTTTTTATAACCTGGATATTAGTTATTGTACTTGAGTTTATTTCCTTGATGTTGGATAGACTTGCTCCAATTGGGTTGTTCTGGGACGTGCAGTGGAACACATTAGCCACACATCTCAAGTGTTGGTCACTATTTTTCTTGTAGTAAGGACTACTTTGAAAACAGTGATTGGGGGGGAAAATGGGACAGGAAGGACCACTGGCCTGAGTGTTCTTCCACAGGTTTATAACTGGTAAATCGTGTGGGCTGTGTTTTGCATTCACTGCAGGTTCATCAATAATCAATGATATTAGGAGTTTTACCAAGAAATTCTGATGTAATAAAAATAAAGTATTGATGGTATTCTTTTTTTGATGCTTAGCCAGAGTCGGTTCACTTGGAGTGGTTTGGCTTTTTAAATTTTTTTGCTTGCAAGATTCCTGTAGTTACATTAACTGTTATACTGCACTAGGGCCAAGTCTCCAGAGCCCGAAGAAGAAGAAATTGAAGAGGAAGTGGATGAAAGTTTGGTCTGTCTTGATACATGTGAGTATCATACTTTTTATGGGGGCAGGCTATTGTTAGGATTTCTCAAGTGGTGTATTTAGTCTGAAGTATGTCAAAAGAATGTTTGTTTTTTAAAGTTTTGCCAATTTTGTTAATGTTCATATTTCATTGTGGTCTCTTTTTATATAGATAACTGTGATTTGCATTTCCAAGTAAATAAAGAGCGCTACAGTGGACAACCCCTCTTTTCAGAACGTTTTCCCCATCTGTGGTCTGGTAGCCGTGCAACTCATGGTGTGACAAAAGGGCGGATTGGCTTTGAGGCTAAGGTATTTTGGAGTTTTAATTAAAAAAATAATAATAATAAATACACAACAGCACTTGGTTTTCTCAGCTTATTTATGTAAGGGTGTGTGTGTGTGTGTGTGTGTGTGTGTGTGTGTGTGTGTATATACATATATAGCAGGGGTCCCAAGCCAGGCTGTGCGAGAAATGCCGGCCACGGTGATTCACTCGGTGAAGGGCTACAGCAAAAAGGCTGCCCCCTTCACTGAGGACACTTCTCAGAACACTAGGTGGATGGGGCTTTGCAGCGGCGCAGACAGGCGAGAGTATTACAACGAAGTATTTTTATATTCCCGACAGTTTTCCCATATGACACAAGCCTACAGAAATCTCGTTACTATGAAGTACATTCAGCAGATACTTTCATTACAATGAAGTGACCTTGAAATGCTTGAATGAATCATCCACAGAGCAGTTAGTTCTGTGGTGGCAGCTCAGTTGTGCACATTTGCACAACGATCCCCAAACAGAAACAATGTGAAATAAAAAAAAAAAAATTCTTTCTTTGAACTTTCCTTGTACTGTTTGTTTGCCGTTTTTTGTTTTCTGTGGTTTTCCGGGATACCTTTTGCTTATTGCTTGTCAACATTTGAAAAACATCCATTGGAATTTAACTCATTGTAACCCTCCTATAAAAACGGCAGACATGAAAAAGTGATAACTGTGTTAATGTTTGTGATGTGCAATCTGTTGGAATGACAAATGCAATGCATATGTCTTTGTTGTATCCAAACGAAGAAAAATCTCGGGTTGCAAATGTATGTGAACTGCTGCATTTGAAGACATCAAAAAAGCATTTTCATGTGGTTCAGGAAAAGATTAAAAACGCAAGAGAGGCTATTGAAGCTGCTTCCATTTCCAACATCCTGTCTTTGTGAGGCAGCGTTTTCTGCAGTGACCGCAACCAAAATGAGATTACAGGAGTAGACTAAACATAAGCAACACACTTCGCATGTCACTGTCTTCCATTGTCCCCAGATGGGATCGTCTGGTTGCAGGAAAACGAGCTCAGGGCTCCCGCTGATTCTGCATTATGGTAAGCTGTATAATATCTATTACGATATTATAACTTAAATATAGGGTTCCAGCGTGTGGCCTTCAATTAAATCTGACAATAACATTCATAAGCCAACTTAATCCAGTTCATGGTGACAGAGGGGCTGAAGTATACCCCAGGGGAGCTGGATATAAGGTAGGAATTGGTCTTGGACAGGGCACCAGTTCATTGTAAGGCCCACATACATATGTGCTGGTACTTGCAATGCAATAATTGTCATAAACTACATACACAAAAGAACAGACTGAAATTCTGCACTGACAACAGCCGGGTATGGGACTCAAACCAGGGTGTTGTCTGTGAGAAAGAAACATAAAATACTAGAGTGTGACTGCGTAGTGGTTAAGATTGCTTAAAAATATGCAATTTTATATATTTATTTGCCTTGTATTGTAAAAGGTTCTGTTTTTGTTATTTTTTTTACTTTATGGCATCTTGATAATTTCAATCTTCCTCCTATGCAGGTATCTAAGAAATTGAAAGCAAAAGACCTTCTAGAAGAGGATCCTGAGACACATGTACTTCGTGTCGGCTGGTCCGTCAATAACGCAAGTGTTCAGCTTGGTAAGATGCAGAACTTTTAAAGATGTCTTTCAATTTCTCCTTCGTACAGTATAACCTTTAATAAAGTTATAATGTAAACTTCCAACAAAGGGGGGGGTGTGGTGTGTTTTTTTAATATTAGAAGGAAAAATGTTACCATTTCTAGAAAGGTATAAGTTGCACTCAATACCTCCTTTTCAGTAATTTCAGGAACTACTAGTCACTGTACGGTTTCTGTATCTAGTTTAGATTGTATACATGTAGAGCAGAATAGCCGTAAAAGTTAGTCTTCTAAAAACCTGAAGCCGCATTCCCTTTCTGAACCCGTGTTACTAAAAATGCACCATAAATTGCTCCTCTTGGCTCTCCTACCCCCAAAGATTTTTTTTAGAGGCCTAGAAATTATGTAATTTATGCCATACCATCTAGAAATGATCAAGTCCTTGCATTCTAGCATTTTGACATTGCTTTGAATGAGAATAAGACAGCAACATGTATTGTAGGTGACTATCAGTTTCCACATGAATGCCTCTTTTTCTCGCAACTCGGATACTAAGAGCAGTTATTTTACAGCAGTAAGTTTTTAAAAAACCTTGAGAGAGAAGACTGCAAAATACTCTGTAAAATTGTGTGTGCTTTTGAAATCTGTAGGTGAGGATGAGTTATCCTTTGGGTATGATGGCCGTGGGAAAAAGGTGGAAAATCGTGCTTTTGAAGACTTTGGCGAAACATTAACTGAAAATGATGTTGTTGGCTGTTATGTGGTGAGTATTAAGGCACTTGGGGTGGGCTATGAGAAATTGCAGACATCTGGTTTCATTTCCAGAATGTATTTTTACCTGTAGGTTCTGTTGAGATGATGTACAGAATGCACTCTTGTACTGTTGATCATGGTTGGAAAGTTCATTTGGTTCTTAATTACTACTTTTTCTTTGGCAGAATTTTGAAGGGGAGGAGATAGAGCTTTTGTTCCAGAAGAATGGCACAGATCTTGGTGTGGCCTTCACTGTTAGTAAAGATGCTCTAGGAGACCAAGCTTTATTTCCTCACGTGCTATGTAAAAATTGTGCTGTTGAAGTTAACTTTGGGCAGCTAGAGGAGCCCTTTTTCCCCACGGCGGAGGGGTTTGTGCTGATGCATCAAATATCAGCTGAAGAACGGGTCCGCTCCTCCATGGCACCTAAATCAAAAGAGGAGTGCGAGGTGAGTGTGTTGAACTGTTTTTCTTAAAATGATTGCATATTAATAAACCTGAAAACCAAAACAAAAGATATTATGCCAAGAGAGGATGCAAGTAGTCGAATTTAGTAGTAGAATTTTTATATTTACAGTTATTAATTTTTTGTTGACAAGAAAAATGCCTTTATGAGAGGAAGGAAAATGCAGTTTCTGAATAAGGTCCTTATTTCTTTAAATTGGTTTTACTTTTACACCATAGGTGCTGATGATGGTTGGAATGCCTGGTGCTGGAAAAACTCACTGGGCTCGTAATCATATGATTGAGAACCCAGAGAAGCATTACAATGTTCTTGGGACAAAAAATGTCTTGGAACGAATGCGAGTAAGTATTAGATTACTTTGGCATAAAGGAACTACTTAGAGTTTGATAAAATAGTACTTAACGATATCTGGACATCCATTCATCCATTATTGATTAAAACCAAGCAATTTTGGACTCAAGTCCGTCTAACCAACTCATCTTGTTGGGGATATAGGTGGATAATCGGACTCCAATTGATTTTTGGGGATTCTGTATTAAACTAGTTTACTGTTTTACTAACCGACTTTTTTGCCAGTAAGTAAAGCAGTGTTTTCTTTGAACTAATGTAGGTCATCTGTTCCACTGACATACCTTTTTATCGTATCGTATGTAAAACTTGGATGTACTGAATGGATATTCTGTTCAGTCGGTGAAGTTTATTTTTATGAGCCCTATTTTGTTTTTCAGGCACAGACACCTGAAGGAGCTCAAGTAAGTGCTGAACAGAAGGAGATGTTACTGCAGCAGGCAACCCAATGTCTTAGTCAGCTTATCCAGATTGCTGCTCGTAAAAAGAGGAACTACATTCTTGACCAGGTAGGGAACACTTTTTTTTGGGGAGGAAACAAAAAAAAAAAAAACCTGTGTACCTGCTGTCCAAATAGAAAGGTTTACATGTACTTTCCCAAACCCTACCTATAATTATATAATGTGTATGTATATGTTTGTGTGTGTGTGTTTGTTGTCCTAAGCTGGTATGCTTGGAAGAATACTATTCAAAAATTGATTTTAAATGTGAATATTGCTAACTGCACTGACTCTGTTTCAGGCTAATGTGTACAGCTCTGCACAGCGACGTAAGCTGCTGCGATTTAAAGGGTTCAATAGAAAGGCAGTGGTAGTTTGCCCCAGTGATGAAGAGTGGAAAAAGCGACTGCAACTCCACCAGCAAGAAGAAGGAGAAGAAGTGGCTGAAACCTCTCTTCTAAAGGTTAAAGGTAGGAACTGCTTAGCATTGACAAATTATTAGTTTCTCTCTCTCTGTTTACATTTGGTATAGTCTGTTAGTCCACAGACATTCTCACATTTCTGTTTTCACATTTAAAAATTGCTGGTTAGTTTTTGTAGAGTGCTATATACTGTACTGTAAGTGAGGACATTTTTACCATCCTTTGTGTGCTTTGTTACACAAGTTTTTGTTTTTATATAATCTGCATTGGTAAATCAGCACTTGTTAATAGTTCTTGTTACTTTATGAAATGTTTAACTTGTCAGTAATTTTTGTTTTTGTGTGGGGTGTTTTTATTTCTGGTTCAGATGTGGGGGTTCAGTCACAAAACTCTCTCCTAACCTGTTTCAGCAATTGAGTGACATGCTATTGTAGCTTGCTTGGATACATCTTGACCATACAATGATATTCTGCCAGTGACAAGTAATTCCTCATGTATGAAATGCTAGATTATTCAGAAGTTTAATGGTAATATCAGGTTTTGAGGTTTTTGGACTGACCTGTGTGGTCCATTTGTTTTGTGGGTTTGTTTGTGTGTGGTTTTTTTTGTTTATAATAACTGGATTAAATCTATGTATTTTAGTGAGTTTTACACTCCCGTCCAAGTGTAATTTTCTGGAAGAAGTCATCTATTCTGAACTACAGAAAGAAGAGGCAGAGAAGCTGCTTGCGACATACAAAGAAGAAGCTCGCAAAGTGCTTCCCCCACCACCAAAACGCAAGAAACATCGTAATCGACGTAAACAGCAGAATCGCAATATCCGAGGTGGAGGGATGATGGGGACAGGAATCCTACCTTTGCCATATGGTAAATGTGTTGATATTCTTGGCTGAGGGTTGTTGCTTACATCATATCCATGTGCTTGTCACCGTAGTCTGTACATGTTGAAAACTAGCTAAAAATACTAGTACAGTGCACTGAAATGTAGGTTTAAGAATGAAGAGGGGACTGATTGCACATGGCAACTGACCATTAGTGCTGTTCTAAGTTTGGTTGTAGGTACTAATTGTTGGGTCAAGAGGTGTGGTGTTTTTCTTTTTCCCCTAATCTTCTTTTATTTTTGTCATGGTTAGATATGAACTGAAATGGTTTTGGCCAGTCTCTCACAGCATTGCATCGTGCACAACCCAAGGTTAAAAAAATGAACTTTAACATATGTTGATGCACTTTTTTATAAGTAGCCTGCAAAAGTGTAAGCGAAAATATTTTAATGAAGTAGAAATGCTGGTGTTTGCCATCTTATTTTAATAAGGCACTTCCTACATTTAATGGAACATCTTTTAAATTTAGTGTAATGAATGGTACACATGGACTGTTATCCCAACCAGGCTTGAACAAGGATCCTTAACTAGCCAGGAGGCTGGTGTAATGGAAGGTTTGGGGGGAATTAAGTACTTCTGAATATTTTCTCTCCCAATGCACTAGTTGGCAGCATCCCAGGGTTTGGATTGCCACACAGACACTTGCATGTCATGCTGGGTCCTGTAGTCCTTTGGGCAGTCCTGTTGGGCTCCATGTGGGCTGGTGGGGTTAGCTGCTGGGATCCACAATCCCTGCTTTCAGGAATTTTTTATATAAACCTGAAGTGCTTCTAACGTGCAATGCCCTAACACCGGAAGTACTCCAGGGTCATAGATAAAAGAAGCCACTTGACTCGGCCGGGCAAGTCGTAGTCGACTGGAAGAGGAAGAAAATTGCCTGAAGGAATGGAGGGAGAAAAAAAATATTGTGGTGGTTTGCAATGTACTTGGTGCAAACAAACCCTATTTTACTGGGACTTTTGTTGCTGTGGTTGTGTCAGTGGTTTGGGGTGCAGCAACTCCCACTACTGGGCATATTAGATTGTTTCTGTTCTGTGCCAGAAACCCCATCTCCAATTATAGTATTTTGTTGAAAAATTGCTTTTTCTGTCCCAGTTATTACTTATGTTCAGTCCTACTGCAGACAGAATTGATTGCAATTGTTTTTAGATTGGGTCTTTTTTTGTTGTTTTGTTTTAAAGGCTAAATTGGAATTTTAAGACATTGGCAGAAGCAGAAACTGGTGACATCCGGGTCTGTATGATTGAGAATAAAGGAACAACACTTGTACTGTATATATTGCAATAGAAGGCATGGACACTAGTACTGTATATATTGCAATGGAAGGCATGGATGGATTTGCATACCAGCTGGGTTGGTTGCTTAACATCCACACAAGTGTTATAGTGGTAGTGATGCTGCCTTACAGTAAGGAAATCATGGGTTCACGTCCTGAGTCTTCTCTGCATTGGAAGCGCTTTGAGTAGTGAGAACAGTGTTTATAGATATAAAAAATTGTTCCTAGCTGGGAAGCTATCACAGTGGAAGAAGAGATGGAGACTGATCTATTTTACAGTTAACTTGACTTTAATGTTAGTGTACGAACGTGCTGCTACAAACTTTTTATTTAAGCACATTATTTTAAAGGGAGCTAACCACCCTCATTTAGCTGATGCAAACTAACTTGCGCATTTGTGCTGGAGTAGGCATTCTAGTAAATGTGCTTCCTTGTAGGTAGCTGTCCTGAATTTTGACCCAGGAATATTTGTTTTTAAATATTATAAACTGAGCACAAGTTGTACTAAGAACTTGAAACGTATTCATTAAATATGACTAGTTACTACTGGTGGTTATCTCCACATTGATAATGAGATGTTTTAGAGACAGAAGATCACTATACAAGAAAAATTTTCTAAAAGTAGTTTGTAGAATTTACTGGTGTGCGTTTACTGGTTGTCTGAATATAAGTGTTAGGCATTTGTCTGGCATTATTGGAATGTTCAAGTGTTTGTGCCACAAATATGTAAGTTGAATTATGATTTGTTCTGTGTGGATGCTCCTTTTTCCCCCCATTTTCTTTTTCTTGCACATTGTGTTTGTTCATGAATACTAAGGCATGAATTTTTGAATATTGTAATCTAAATACTTGTCTAGATATAGTTGGAGTGCTTTTTGTTTTTTTATCTATCTATCTATCACTGTTAGTGACATTTCTGCATGACTGATAATTTACTCGTAATAGGATGAACAGACCCAACTGTCACGACATGCATGCTGGTTGTTCTGAGTAATTGACTCGTTCATTGAAAGGGGGGTGTGTTCGATATGATTGCAGTGTGAAAAAACTGTTATTGTCCCTTTATAAAAGAAAAAGGAAAGCAAATGTTTCACATATTGTTATAAAATATTTCCGTCTGAATTGCTAAGTAAACTGGGACATTCCAAACATAGTTTTAAGGAACAACGCAAGGTAATTGGAGAGGGGAAAATTTATAAAGTGCAGCAAATTATGGATGCTCGGTTAAGTGCCATTTTAAAGAATTGAAATCAACAAAAACCTGAAACATGAAGAAGAAAATGAGCAACTACTGTTAATGGATTGAAGAATAGTCAGAATGGTAAAAATTCACCAGACACCCCAAAGATTACTCAAATGAAGACTGAGAAGCATAGTGGTGCAAAAATCGTGGTTTGGGGATAGTTTTTCATTCTGTGGTGTTGGGCCTATTTATTGTATACCAGGGATCATGGATGTTTGAATACATCAGAATATTTTTAAGAGATTATGTTGTTGTATGCCAAATAGGAAATAGCATTGTCAACAAGACGCCGCTGCCAAACGCCACCAGTTATCAAGCAATATCTTGGTTCCAGACAAAAAGGATTGAGGTAATGGAGGGGCCAGCTCGATCTCCTGACCTCAACCCTATTGAAAACTTGTGGGTTAACATTTAAAAATGCATTTTCTGAAGCAAAACCCAAAAATTTACAGGAACTATGGAATGTAGTTTGTACATCATGGGCTGAAATACCTGCTTATATGTGCCAGAAGTTGGTTGCCTCAACACAACGCAGGTGCGCAATAGTTATCAAAAACAATGCTTATGCAACTAAATATTAGTTTGAGTTGGAAGAGAAAAATGTCAACACTGCTTTTGTTTTTGAACAGATAAATATTCATTTTCTTTGCTTCCTGTAAAAGAATATTGCAGACTTGATAAAATGTGTTAATGTTTTGATTTGGAATTGAATATGCAATGTTTCCACTACATTTAAATATTAGAAAAATTGAAATAATTTACAGCTTTTATTTATTAACAGTGGGTGGTAGTTGTAACCTGTTGTTCTGTTTCCTAGGGCCAAACAGAGGTGGTTTCAATCACCGTCCATTTGAGCCACCGCAGCCTTTCTGGGGGGGACAGCCACGCAGAGAGGTATTACAAATCTGGATGAAAATTCTAAGTTTAATTTGCTCTTCATTTTGATTGCACTAAATTGAATAGTTCAAAGTGGAGTTTTTAGTAGAAGACTTTTACAGTAAACTGCCAAATAATTCATGTAAGGTTCTAGTGTAAACATTTTGTGTGTCCTTTTAAATTTTTAATAGCCTGATGAAATACTTGATAGTGAGAAACTACTGGTTTTCTAGGTGGTAATGTTTGAACACACATTGCAATTTAACTCCACTTTTGAATTGGGCAGATAGTATTTAATTGGTGTCTGTTAAAGCAAAAAGCTTGATAAATTATTCACAATGTTATCACAAACTTTTTAATTTAAGCATTTTTTTCTTCTGCATAAACAGCAGGAGTACAGACCATTTTATAACCAGTACAGAACAGAATATGACCGGTTTTATGGGCGAAACTATGATCCACAGCGGTATCGGGAGTACTACAGGCAATACACTCAAGAGGTATGCTCTCTCTCTCTCTCGCCCCTTTGGTAAATGGGTAGAAAACTGAAGATCAGCTGTGGGTCAAATCTTCTAAAGGAAGACTTGCCTAGTTTGTATACTGTTTTATTTGAAAATGTAATATCCGCAGATTCCAGTAATTTTTGGGGGAAAGAATTTTCATATGTGGGTTAGCGTCAGGCCAAACATTTTGACTTTTGCTAGGGAAGTTGTTCAAAAATAAATGTAAGTTTGCTCTGCTTAAAGTGTCAATCACATTTATATAGACACCTTAGCTTCTAAGACTTCTAGCAGCCCTTTTTCATAATCCATACAAACTTTAAGACTCCTAACCTTACGAGTTTGCAGCAGTGTTGCATTTAACATATTTGTTAAAACTCTTGCAGCAGGAGCATGTGTTTGCTGTCATGTGAAATGATATGGTGTTCTTCCATGGAAAATATTAAGTCTTCACAAATTCAGCTTTTTGTGAGAGTAACACTTCATGTGTGTGTGTGTGATTATAGTAAGCCCCAAGATTTCTGTCCTGCAATAAAGCCTAAGCTATAGACCACAGTGCAAAAGTGCCATTATTAGCACAAATTTCTCAAACTGTAAGTTACTTCAGAAATAAGATTTATGTGGAATTCAGTAAACCACACCTGGAATAATTTTCATTTTCTGCTGCATTCAAATAGGGGGAAATCCTATTTTCAGTGCATTCATGTTGACAGTCTGAAAAGTATTTTCTAAGAAGAAGAAGGAAAAAAAAAAAAAAACTACCTTAATAGGTAAAAGTGAATGATTCGTACATGTCAAAAGAATATGTATCGGAGTATTTGGCAAATTAGGCAGGTTTACAAACAAAATGGACAGTTCACAAAACTAGCCCAATACAGGTTTATGGTAGTGAGGTGCATCTTCATATCATTCTAGCATATATTAGTTATGGTAAATTCAAGTAGCAGACACATAATGGCAAATCTTTGAGAGAATAGCTAATACCACATTTTATCGGGAATAAAATGTAACAATTTGATCCTTATTTTTGATCGTTGTTTACTAGTGAATGGAGTGAGGAAAGTATTTGGCACATTCTGCCCATAAATTTTACAAAAATGTTTGTGGTTGGGGGGGGTAGGTAATCCGTGTGACAGTGTGGTAGAATATCCATGTCATTATTCTTAAATATTTATTCCATCAGTTGGATGTTGATTATTCTGTGGCTTAATTTTAACTGGTCTCTGCAAGGCAATTCTGAGGTTTTCTTTCTTCCTCCCCAGTGGAACCGCTATTATCGGGATCAGGATCGTTATGGCTATGGTGGTGGTGGCGGGCAACAGGAATTATGGCTATGGAGGAGGAGTCAACTATAGGGGTGGTTATCGGTAAACCCCAGCATGGAAACTTTTGTCTCATTTTCGTATCTTTCCGGCCTAAATCTCAAAACCTTTTTTTTTTTTTTTTTTTTTTTTTGTGCCTCCTTTTTTTGTTTTCTATGGTAGATAGGGTTTTGTTTTTTGTTTGTGTGTTGTTTTTTTTTTTTTTGTCTTCCTTTTCATGCCAGATTGAAATGCCAGTTTAATGATCGGGGACAAAATAATATAATAATTCACCCAAGAGGCAATACACTGCTTTTCTTTTAGTTTCATCCTTTGTGGTAATGGAGGGAGGGGGTGTTTTATGTGGTTTTCATTTTCTTAAATTGTCAACTGTACATTTTTAAAGCAAAAAATGTTAACTTGATTGTCTTAATTGAATACACATTTCAGCTTTTACTAGACTTTTTATATTGTATGTAAATATATATATATAAATACCTATCTAAAATACCTGTCTGCTGATAGAGCAGCTTCTTGCTGCCAACAGATTTGTGCTTGTGGAACAGCATCTTGATTTGAAGCATCCCTCACTTCCAGTGTTTAGTCATGGGGAGAAAAATGAGAGACAGACCATTAGATTAAGCATTTCGGCTTTTACATGTGAGGATATAAATAAAAGCATTTCTATCCTGGAATTTTACTTTATTTTTAAGCTGTTAAATGTCAATGTGGAAATGTTGTTCAGAATGTAATGTTTATTTCAAACCATTCACATCAGGGACAGACAGCATTAGGTATTTAGCTGCCTTCTGAGGCATTGTATGTGCTTTTGAATTAAGTGTGCTTTTTAATTGCCCTGTTTGCCCATTTTGCATTCAAGGACCATTAATGGACAAGTTTGTGGTCTCAAGACTGAGAAATGAGTGAGACCTATGCTTTTGTGTATTATTTTTTATTTTATTTTTTTTTTTTCCCCCTCCCCTCATTCCTCTATGCAGTGGGTACATTTTGAGTCATCTGCCTTAATTTTTATATTTGGCTTCAACTTCTGAGTTGATATTTCCTCTCATTCATCTGTAGATTACATTCATTGCCATATTAGAATTAGCTGTTGAAGCCCTTACTGAATAGAAAAAAGCCACTGTTATATTTATTACAGTTGATAAATGTGATGGTAAAGTTATGTGCAAACTTTGGAATGCTGCAAGAGCTCTGATTAAATTCCTTTGATCTAAACAGGTGGATTGTGCTTATTGTGTAATTACAGATTTAAGAAAAACTTTTTTTAGAGCACTAGACATGGATGGATGAATTTGTTCAAATTTATATTTCCTTATGGTGTAACATTTAAGAAATACATTTTTAATATAGCCGAGTATAGCTTTCATTTTTCAAGGAGTGTGGGCTTTACTGGGGTGTGAAGAGCTGCTGACAACTGGCTATAAATTACCTTGTACTGTACAACTTCTTAATCTAACAGATTGTCAAAAATGGAAAACTGCTTGTTTACTACTAAAGGCCACCCCTTCACATTCTGTGCATTTTACTTTTGTATCAGAATGAAGGTATCCAAAATTTACGTTTTTGTCAAAAAAAACGAACGGTATTTTGTTTAGTATAAAACTATTTGGTACTATTTTATTCAAGTATTTATTAACTTTGTACAGCTGGACAAGTTCAGTAGTACTTTTTAAAGCCTGGGTTGGTTTATACTTAAGCTGAAAACATTACAGACATTGTTTTATCTATTGGAGGCCCAGTCCCATTCCGTTCTGACATTTTTGGTCTTGTAATTTTATTTGATTTTTTTGGCCATATTTTAATTACTACTTTAAAAAAGGCAATTCCAAATAGTTAAACTTATGCAGGGATGTGAAATGGAGCTCACATGTATGATGATCCAAGATGAATAAGTTTTGTCAGATTACAGGGGAAAAAAGTGGTGCTCTTCGATGCTTAATACACTTCCATATTTTTCTTCACAATTTTAGGGCCATGTTAGAAGCCGATCAGAAACAAGCAGATAAACCTGGAAGAGTAGTGATTAATTTTATAGGAATGTCTGCTTTGTTTCATTGCCTCTTATCCTCCGCTCTGACAGCCATTATCACTTTGGGGGGGTTTATTTTTTGGGAAGGAGAACTCGATGTCCACCCATCCGAGCTTCTATGTTTGAAGAATATTGAAGATATTACCAATCCATTGTGTAGATTTGTTTCATTCCAGTCAGTTGGATTCCCCTCTACTACTATTATTTAAGAGTGTGTGTGTGTGTATATATATATATATATATATATATATATATATATATATATATATATATATGTATATATATGTATATATATATATATGTATATATATGTATATATATGTATATATATGTATATATGTATATGTATATGTATATATATATGTGTATATATATATATATATATATATGTATATGTATATATATATATATATATATATATATATATATATATATATATATATATATATATATATATATATATATATGTATGAAGTGGATCAAAAGCCTGCAGACCTAGGCTATTTATGCTTGATGGCAGCTGCTGCAATATGAGGGTACAATGGACTGGAATGGCATCTCTGAGTATACCTTGTTTCCTCCAGATGATCCACTAACTCAGTGAAAGAAATTAAAAATATGTTAACTCCAATCCTATTATTCTTGCTCATTCCACCGCCCTCGGCACCATGAAAGACTAATTACTATATAATACACATCTAACCAGCTTTAGCCATGGATGTACTACTATCAAGATTCCAGCTGCTTCAGAGGGGGATGTGTGTGTGCTGTGAAGCCCCGATTTCTCCCCCCTCCCACCCCCCCAAGTTCTGACAGGAAAACAAATGTTACCCTTTTATACTTTTCATGAGTGGGGTTGTCCTAAAATGCAAATAGGTGGCAAATCAGTGGGCGGTGCTTTACAACTGTTTCAGGTCCAGAATTAGTTGTGCATGTATAAAGATTTAGGCACTAAAGAGATTGAAAGCTTGTTTAAAATTTCAACATGAAGTTTTTTTGTTTTTTTAATGTAAATATGTTGAATTTGTGTCGTTTGAGCAGCCAGTGGCTGGTTAATTAACTTAGAAAATGAGGCTGTATTATTTTTTAAACCACTTTAAATTTTACATTTTTAATACTTTTTTTTTTTTTTGTAGGATGTTTCTTGCACTAAGTGTTTCTCCTGTAAAAACAAATCGGGTTTAGCAAGTAAAATGTTGACAGCAAGTTAAAATTTGACTCCCCCTCTCTCTCTCTCTCTCTCTCTCTCTCTTTCTCTCCCTAGTTGGACAATACTAATTTTGTTACAAAATATTAAGAATGGGAATCCAAATGTAGTATGGTACACTGTGCTTGTAATTCTAAAAATTAACCAACTACAGGTTCTTACATGGCATGTTGAATTGCATTGATCCTACAGTTCTGAATGTGAATTGCTTTAAGTTCCTGTGATCTGTTTATTTTTGTTTGAAGGTGTTGGTTCAATTTATATCTTTGATGTAGTATCTTGTTGAATGTTCTCTTCCTTGCTAGACAGATGTATGAGAATACGTTTTCATCTTGTACATATTTAGTCCTTTAACTTTTGGAGCAACACGTCTCATCTTTAAGAGCTGAATTACTGAAGTACAACTGGTGTGTTGTGTGTGTGTGTGTGTGTGTGTGTGTGTGTTTAAACTTTCTACTGAGTTCAGATAGGGTTGGAGAGAGAGGTTGGGATAGACAAAAATCTGAAAACTTCCAAAACCACTGTTCACTGTATCTTTACATTTTTCATACCATACAATCTTGTATATTTTACATTGTGACTAATGGTTCAACCCAAAACAGTTTTTTATCACCTGAAATTTTGTTTCTTTGCACTGTTGTGTTTTGTATTTTTACAACGGTTGGTTAACTCTTGTCCAAGAAGGCTTAAATAATTGGCAAGTCCAAAGTTCAAGCTAGGGTTTTTTTTGTTTTTTTTTTGTAAATTTATAAAGAATGTAGAAACATGTTGCACTGTTTAGACTTTTAATTTTGGTCTTCCTTCAATATATAACCAGTCCGAATCTGCAGAAACTGTCCATTTGTTTATCTGGAACTAGCTGGCCATCATGCTGTAAGTGCTTGCATGATGGCTGACTAGTTCCAGGGAGAAATGCACAAAAAGTTTCATATCACACTGTATGAGAAAGCAGTAAAGACTCCAGTATTTTGAAGAGACTTGTGTAAAGCATTGTAAATTGTTTCCATGTAAAAAGGTTGTCAAAGATGACCAATGATTTGTTCAAAATTTACAGCTACAGTTTTGTTGGCTCCCACCCAAACCCCAAAACTGCCTCAGCTGTGCAGCATTATAGCATGAGGTGTTGTGCATGTCAGGGATTGCAATGTACCATGTCTGGTTAGAATAAAGTGATTTTCTCACCCCCCCCCATTGATTGTTAACAAATGTGTGTTCATTTTATAAATAATCTAAATGTGGTAAGTAAATATGCAGTCTCTGCTGCACAAAGTTATGTTGTGTCCAGAAATTGATGCTTGAAATGCATGCTGCTGGTACAAAACCAGGACAAAACTTGGTCTGTCTTGTCCAATAGCATTTTATTGATTGCTGCCAATGGTAATCACTGTTTAAAGTACACAATCCTTTTAATTTAGACTAAGTTTATTGTATCAATATCTGTCATCTGATTTTCCTGTGAAGTACCCTTGCACTTGGTTTTTGGGGAGGTATCAACTTGAGATGACAATTTACCATTTGGAACTTGCTAGTTCCAACACACACTATCAACTCTGCAGCGAGTCATTTAATGTCAGCTACTAAAGTAACTTTAAATTTAAGACCTCTTCAAAATACTAGTGGATGCTTGATGAATTTTTTTTCTTGTGTAGATTTATTTATATGTGATAAGGGATCTTGCTGGTTTACATATGTGACCTGTAATTGTTTCCCCATTTAAATTGTACTTTGCGTGTAATTTACATTTTTCTTCTGAAAATGTTTTGGGGGTATTGTTAAAAATGAACTGCCATTTTACTTGCTGTAAAGATCAGTGGATAATGTAAAAATAAAAGAAAATACTAAATATTTGTGTGGTTGTGTTTCTTTTTATGAATACATCGATTGGCAATTGGGCTATGTTTCAGATAAGTAAAAATTCTTGGCATGGCGGATTATTTTAGGGGGAAAAAGACCTTTTGCAGGTGTGAATAGAAAAATGCTTTTATAAAAGGAAATCTGGTTGAATAAACTGCTACAAAATCTCTCTTATTAAGAACGATATAGCCGAAAGTAGTATACTCATGACTTACGGAATTAAACTTTAAATAGTTTTAATTTTAACGTCACACGCCCGTTTAAAAATATTAAAAAAAAAAAACCTCTGTTAAAAGTAGGAGCAGATAAACAGATGGACAAGGTAAACATTTAGTTGTTTAAATCTCTTAACTGTAGTTAGTCTGTTTGCGAAACTGAAAGTTGTGTGCCTCGAGTTATATTTAAAAAAAAAAAAAAAACACCTTACGGGCGCAGCGACCACATGCTGGGAATGGAATTCAGCAGTATGCTTCTGGAAAAAACTGTTCCAGATGTTGAGCAATGTGATAACCAAGTCTAGATCAAATTCTAGTACTTTCACGTATGCAGAAATATCTTCATTTTCGCCGCTTCCTGAACAAAGAATATAGTTATGGCGTTATGTCAGATATTCTATTAGCGTTCGGGGAATCCAGATAATTGAGCACACTTTTAGACCCAGATGCGTCCTGCTTTTCGTCAAACCCTCTCTGTATGGTGGCCGCTACGGACCAGAACACACTCATTCTGACTATGGCAGAAGGTATACGTGGTAGCCGGCGAACTTCGGCTCGGCGTGGCTCAGGTTTTCTTGCGTCTCCTTCGTCTGATACGAGCGACCAACAGATGTTGCACGAGTCTTTGGAGCGACTTTGGAGAGTCACAAGTAGTATAACAACGAACGTCCGAAATATCAACACTTATATTGAGCGGTAAGAAATCGAGCTGTCGTTCAAATTGTTGGCGGGAGAAATATGGCTTTTAGTCTAAAATAGCGCACTCGAGTTAAATACCTTGTGTAACAGGATGGATTTTTTTAATTTAATCCGAACTGACGTGATGAGTGAATTTCTAATTGTCAGTGTTGTTCCGCTTTGCCTGTAATATTACAAGGAATTTTAAGACTTTTAAACGTCGCGCCGTGCACCTCTTAGATGGCCGGAAGTGTGCGCAATGCGCATGCGTACAATGTCAGTGCCCAAACAAGTGACTAAAATGAGTACAGTACTTGGTTTGTGGTGATTACACTGTGACATTTTGGAAACGCAGCATAACCCACAGCAGTGCTGGTTGAAAATGCTATTGACTTATGATGTATTATGTTGAAGTTAATGATGATTATTTATTTTATCAGGATCTTGTTGGACAAAGCAGATATTGAGGAGCTGGAAACAATGCTGGTATGATTTTTTTGCATATATATTAAAAAGTACACTCAGAAATACGACATAACTATTGCACACTATAAGCACCCCAGTTGTTTTTGCTGCTTTATATCGCTTAAATGATAGTGTGTCCTCTGTAGCCAAATTGATGTGTGTGTGCAAGTGTGCCCTGTGACAAACACTCTGCTCAGGGTGTGGTGTTGACTTGCCCTTGATTACCCAGAATTAGATTATGCAGGATTGAAAATAGACGGCTAGTCAAAGATGCCACACTAGTTATACCATATAAGTACAGCAAGTAATGTGATAACTAAGAACAATCATGGAGCTCAAGAATACTTTTTAATATACTGTAACTGTGCTGTAAATCCTCCATGACATCCCTTCATTTGTAGATACCTCATAATGTTGCCATAGAAGGCAGTCCTCCTTCTGCATTTTGAATATTATATGCACTCACTGGGCTAATTATTAAGAACAATATACAAATAGCGTGTAGGACCTCCATTTGCTCTTAAAATGGCTTCCGTTCTTCATGGCATAGATTCTGCAAGATTCCTTTAAGATTCTGGCCCATGTTGATAGGATTGCATCATGCAATTGATGCAGATGTGTCATCTGCACATTCATGCTGTGAATCCCAAAGGCTTTATATTGAGTTCATATCCTGTGACTGGGAAGGCTGCTGAAGAACACTGAACTCCTTGTCATATTTATGAAAGCAGTGACTTTTACTTTGTGACATGGTGCATTGTCATGCTGTTAGATTCCATTAGAAGATGGGTAAATTGTGGTCATGAACAAATGCACATGATTGGCCACTATACTTAATTTGGAAATGGTACGAAAGTGGTAATTGATTGGTATTGATGGGCACACCAGCCTGGAGTGTTGACATAAGGCAGATTTGTTGCATGGGTATATGCAGCTGATGCCAAATTCTAATCCTGCTGTGTGACTCACCAGAACTTCAGATTCGTTAGACCAGGCTGTTTTTCCAGTCTTCAGCTATCCGATTTGGGCAAGCTTGTTTGTTCTGCAGCCTCGGCTTTCTGTTCTTGGGTGATAGGTTCAGAACTTGAGTGGTGTTCTGCTGTTGTAGTCATTCCACATCAAGGTTTGACACAACGTGTATTCAGACATGATTTTATACTCACCACAGTTGTACGGAATGGTTATCTAAATTATTGTAGCCTTCCTGTAGGCTTGATCCAGTCTGGCCATTTTTCTCTGACCTCTCTCATCAACAAGGTGTTTCCGTCTGCAGATCTACCACTTACTGGATGCTTTTTGTTTAGCACACCATTCTGTTTAAACTCTAAGGACCGTGTGTGTGTGAAAATCCCAGGAGATCAGCATTTACAGAAATTCACAAACCAGCCTATCTGGCACCAACAATCGTGATACAGTAAAAATGACAAAGGTTACATTTTTTTTCTCCATTCTGGTGTTTAATGTGAACATTAACTGAAGCTCTGGACCTGTGTTTGCATGATTTATGCATTGTGCTGCTGCTGCATGATTGGTTGATTAGATAATAACATACATAAACATGTATTCATAATAATTTTCCCAGTGAATCTTTGTTTACTTTTGTGTAAAGACAATTTCATTTATGCTAATTTAGTACCACCCATGTAAAAGTCTGCCACATGCTGAAAGGCTGGATGGATTTTCTGCCTTAATTCATCTGAAGTTTATTCAACATCTGTTGCCAAACATGAATTATTAATCTTTTTAATTTGATCGTTGCATTTGGGTTGCATGGTGTTACATTGGTTTGCACTGCTGCCATATAGCTAATACATCCAAAGTTAAAATCTTAGCCAGGTTAATTCCATATCCTAAGACATACTGTGAGGTTGATTGTTGTAAATTGGCCCACATGAGGTTTGCCTCTGATCTTGTGCACAATACTGCCAGAAATGCTTCAGATTAGATTGGATTTAAGGTTCTAGTATTATTAATTGTTTCTAGCATGAGTAGTACAATTACAGGAAAATCTGTTTCATTTGATGGGTGGCTGGATAATCTGCCCAAGTGCCTAAATCAGTATAGAAAGTGTGTTATTGACAAATTTATAGTTATTTTCAATAATATGTATTTTCCCTTTTTTACAGAGCAAGATAATTGGAAAATAAAAGAAGGAACATCTTTTAGCCAGTTGTGAACATCAGCACGCAATGATAAAACTGTGGTTGTGGCTTGGTGCCCATGATGCTGAATTTGAAACATGATAATTGGAGATTAGTCTAACTGACTACATTCATACCTTGCCTCTAGTTTTCCTAATACTGTGTTTGCGTATATGTGTATTTTTCTTAAATATTATCTGTTACTACTTTTATGCATTTAATGATTTGAAAAAACTGCTATACTTCACACTTCAGGTATATACTTGTAATTTGCCAATTTATGCAGATTTAGATTAGAGTGTTTGTAATTTTCTTTTACTGTGTATGGCTTTAGTTTTCCTGCTAATGAAAGAGTTTCACTGCAGCACAGACATTTAACTGATTCTGATAAAAAAAAAGAGTAGCTCAGCATGAAATGAAATGGATTTTAAGCATGTAATGTGCATATGAACATTTTTTCAGTTATTTTTGTCTTTCTTTTGACATTTTTTATTTAATATTAACACATGGGCAATTTTCAGATAAGGAATAATAAAGTTTACATTGACCTTGATATATACTTCTTGGCTATCCTTTCACCATTTCCTGTCTAGAATCAAGTTACTATTTCATGCCCTTATAACAATACAAAGGATGGAAGCAGTCAGAATAGGCATGTGACTTGGGAATTCTACTATCTAGTGATTGCAAAATACTACTGACTGACTTTTGCTAAAACATATATACCAGTGCAATGTGTGATTTTTTTCATTATCTTTTAAAGGTCTCCATTAACAAATATTTAATACTGTATATTAAAATATGTAACATTCTAAATTTGATAATCCAATTTAGAGTCATAGGAGCCTAAGCCAATTTTTCTGCAATATCAGGTGCAAGGCTGGAAACAACTCCAGACAGAATGTCAGCCCATTATAGGGACCACACACACTCACACATGTCCAGTCTGGAAATGCAAATTATCCAAATGTTTATATTTGGATGTGATGGAGAAAAACCCTCTCAGATACAGCAAGACGGTGCAAATTCCATGCAGATGAAAACCAAATAAAGGAACAGGATTCACATCAAGCAAACTGGATCCTTGATGCTGCCCTATATAAATCTAGACCAGTAGTTAAAAAAAATAGTATAAATATGAATTGTTTAAATCATTCATTTGCATTTACTGTGAATTATATCTTGACTGGGGAACATACTGTAAAAGATTTTAGATATTTGGAGATTGCATGATGATGGAGGTTTTTATTCTCTCCTCCCTGGCCATCTGACATAGTTTTTGTCATTAAGCTGGATATTTTGTATCTCTACTTTTTCATATTTTTTTCATGTAATTTTTCACTGCACTTAATTGATACCAGGGTCACAGAGGTTGCTGTATCTTATTCCAACTAGCACAGGGCTCAAGGCCATCACAGACTGTTTTATATAACCTATTATAAATATCTGTTTAGTTTTTACACTATTTTGTAACTCTGTTTAGCCAGTATTATTGTAAACACTTTCAGATATGAAAATGTTCTATTTAAATAAATGTCCTTGTTACACAAAAGCATGCTTCTGAAAATGAAAAGGTCAATTTGGCCTTTTACTAATTTTTAATATTTGCATAATGGATTGAGGATAGGATGAGTGACTTCAAACACTACAGTAGTGTTTTTCTCGAACAATGTGTTCACTTTAATGTCACAGTGGTCACTGAGGATAGCTGAAGATGTGTTTCTATGGTTGTTGGGTGGAGGTGGAACGAGCTTAAGGTTACAGCTCCAGTTCTGGTTTGTGGATCTCCTGGCTCCTTGCAGCTGTAACTTTTACAACATGTAAATATCTTGGGGCATTCTATAAACTGATACAAATCAAAACACCAAAGCCAAAATGGTACCCAAAATTTGGAGTCAAACAGGTACACAGTGTCTTAGCTCCCTAAGAAGCTTTGTACTAATTGGCAGGGAAAGTTTTAAAATGCCAGAACCTAGTGTGCTGTTGCATCAAGTAACGTCCATCTGGACAATGTTAGGAATGTTTATGTGTATACACAGTGTATTTTAGATCAGAGAACAGCAAACTGACAGACTGACCAAGATGCCTGCTATTTGTCTAGTTAGTGGAAATTATTTTTACAAAATGTTATATAAAAGTATATGTATGGCCAATATTATTTCTTTAAAGCACTGTTATGAATTTCAATAAATATCTGTTAATATTTACTCAATATATTGCAGGTAAGGTATGCAATAACTGGAGAGAAGGGACATGCTGCATTTTGCCATTGTTCAAGGTCAGTGAGGATTTGTAAAGCTAATATGGTAAGGGTTCTGCAGTTAGGGCAGCTTGATTTAAATTAGAAATAGCATGTTATAATTTTGGCATCTAAAATTCTTGTCCTAAATATATTTGTCATCTGATCTTTCCATGACCTTTTATCGTCATCACAACTATTTATTGGGAGGAGGAACATCTACTCCATGACAGAAGAGCTGCTGTTTATGATTTCTTTTTTTCTATTCACAGCACTTGCTGAAAATTCTGAAGTAAGTTTTTAGATCAAAGTTACTTGTTCTGCAAAACTCCATGTTGTTTTATTAATGCTTTTATGGTCCATGAGTTGATCACAGAAAATGAAATTAATTACATTGAAACAACAATACTAATGTGGGTATAAAATACAAGTCAAACTTCTCTTAAGGAATCAGCTGTAGCCAGCTTTTTTATTTTCTTGGTTTCTTTATAAAAAATCTGCAAATGCAACATCATTTTAAGATATATATCCTTTCTACCATTTCTATTTTTGTTTTTTTACACATGGAAAATTAATCTAATCTATGTTTTCTTACACATATAATTGTTTTATTTAAATAGTGCCTTTCTAGGATAAACATATTTCCCTGGTGTTTATTACTGTTACTGTATTTTTTTATAATAGGAGCAAGGTGGGATTACTATTATGTTTTGTCCGAAAGTGAGTTATGGATTTAAATTAAACAGGCAGCCTTGTGGTTTACAGTTCATTAAATTAGTCAATAGGCCATACTGTCCCCTAGAAGAGTAACTGTAAGTACTGGGACGAATTGGGATACCTTCAATATAAATAAGTCTCTCCACTATCACACAGACATTCTATTAGTTTTATTGCACCAGCATGTATGAGTGAAGGTGTTTTGGCTTGGACTATCTTTCCACCCAGGGTTGTTTTTTTTTGCATTGCACATGATGAAGGCAGTGTAGGCTTTAGTACACATTCACATTTATTAAGCAGGTTAGAATTACATCTATAGCAGTACATCAAAGTATGAAGAAAATGTATGTTTAAATGGCTGATATTTGCTACCTCATTGTGTTATATTACTTCTTAAGTTATGTGATCCTGGTATTCTGTGTTGGTAAATGTCATCAATGATGTATTCACCATCTTCAGAGACAAGTTCTATATATTCCAAAGACAAGTTCTGGGCTGATTTCATTTACTGTCTTAAGTGATGATGCTTATTACTTACTAATAGTATAGTGTGCTTCTTCTTATTCTGGGTATTTTGAATATTTCAGAAATTCACCTAGTTCTTTAAGAACCCAGATCTTTCCAAATACTACCAACCTGTTTTAGTGTGTATCTTTGAGTCACACTATGCTATATATTATGCTCTGGGTCTAACATCTTATAAGCGGTTAATATTTGATTCTAATATCTCAGGATTTCTTAAGTTTGAGATATGCAATCTGATCTAAACATAATCAGTGTGTAACTCAAATGTTGTTCTTTATCTCGCACTAAATTTGTGATTTGATTAAAATTTTTGGTTTCTAATTTCAGAATTTAAATTAGGATCCCAATACACCTTATGCTTGTGGGGATTGACTCCAGCTGCCCAGTTTAGGATAAAGCAGGTTTGGAAACTGAATGGATGAACCAACTATTTGAGTTTCATTTTTGTGATAGTTATTAACCCAGAGTTCTGGCCAATGTTTTTATTCCAAGAACTGTGTTCTGGCCACATGTAAATCAGAGGCAAAAAAGAACTCTGCAGTGTAGCCACTTGTTCCATGCCACTTGCACCTAACTCTGTTTGGATAAAATAGATTTTTACAGCAAATTAGAAATTAATCTACTAGCATCTTGTGGACCAGTGTGTTGCAACATTAACAACTTTGCTTAGTTTCAGTGAAGAGTTTCACTCTGAATTTGCAGACAAAGATCACAAATAGAGGTGGCATATTGGTAAGTGCTTCAGTCTCACAATTCCAGGACATATGACTTCAAGAGATCTTTACTTGGGAACTTTCTGTATACATCCCTCCTCCCCCCAACCCACCCAAGTACAAATATGTGAAAGTTCGGTTGATTTATAACTCTATATAAGTCTGTATTGAGTAAGTGTGGGTGTGAGTGAATGTGGCCTTGTAAGGACTGGCGTCTATTATAGACTTGGTCCCTGCCTTGCACCTAAGGCTTCTGAGGTCTACCACACTACAACCCAATGAAGTAGGATTGAGTACAATTGATGAATGGATGAAAGGCAGGGAAATAACTGTGAAAAATAAATTGTTTAAAAAATCCTCAAGGTCTCTGTTATTTTTTTAATACAGTCATTTTTTTACGTGGGTTGTCTCTGCTCATAAGATAATTTATCTTTTTTTTTTTTTTGATAGTTTGACTCCGCACTCTTTGTTTCAGAGATTACCAATAGTAATAAGCATGAAAGTTAGAGATGTGTATTGCTGTTGCAGTGTTTGTTCCATTCATATTCAGTTTATTTTACTTGAACTCACTTGCTTATTTTTTCAGTAGTTAGTTTAGGGGTAGCAGTCTCCAGGCTACAAAACTGTGGTTGATTTTATTATTAGATTGTACTCCTGCATTTAATCCTGTATACCATGGTGTTTTTGTCACTCTTTAATTAATATTGTTTTTATTGTTTTTATCTGTATGCTGCTGCTGGAGTATGTGAATTTCCCCTTGGGGATAAGTACCTACCTTGCCACCCACCCACTTTTAAACACATTAGAAAAACTTGCTGGTGGACAGTCACTTTTCTGTTTTAGATCCTATCTAAATGACCACAATCAGTTTGCACATGTAAACAATAAATACTCTAAAGTAACCAGGGTAAAATGTGGGGTTCCACAGGGCTCAGTGGTTAGGTCTTTGCCGTTCTCTTTGTATATGTTAGCCCTTGGGAATATAATTTGCAAATATGACATTACCTTCTACTGCAGTGTGGATGATATTCAGGTCATTATATTAGTTAAATAACTTGAAGTGACACAGATTTCCAAAATAGAAGCATGCCTGGTAGACATTGGAATAGTTGCAATTTTCTTTTGCTGAATTTTGGAAAAACTGGGGTGCTATCACTTGGTTCTAAAGCTGCATATATATATATATATATATATATATATATATATATATATATATACTGTACATGTTTTACTTCGAGATTATTATAGTTGTACTTTATACTTATATTATTATAATGTTATGCTCTGTGGCTGCACTTCTGTGTCCCTTTAACAAGCTTCAATTGTTTAGAATTTAGCAGCCAGAGTGGTTATAAAGACAAGAAAATGTGTTTATATTACTCTTGTGTTAGTTTTACATTGGCTTTCTGTAATATTTCCTATTGATTATTCCGTTTTGCTGATCACTTATACATCTTTTCATGGTTTACCATTTACAATACCCTTCTGCCTGCTCCGATTTACAAGAAGCGGGATATCTTGTAGTTACTACAATAAAAAAATAAATAAATAAAAAGCCACAGCTGGCAATAAATCATTGACTTATTAAAGCACCCTATATGTGGAAATTCTTTCCACTGAAGGACAAGACTTGAACACTCCTTCAGTGTTCAGATCTTGGCTAATATCCTATTTGTTTAGACAGGCTTATAAGTAAATATTCATAAATATCCATGTAAATTACACACATTTTTATCTTTTATCATTTCTTTTAAATATGCTATTGTATTATTTTTAATTTGCATAAAATAATAGTCATTTTTATTTGAGTTTCAAAGAAAATTTAATTGTACACTGGCAGAAATGTCTTATGTGGTAAAAGTAGAAAGCTAGCAAGCCATGTAATTCAGTGGCAAAATTCATTGGAATTAAGAATTTTTTTTAATGAAAGCAGCCTCCTTATGAGAACTCCTAAACTGAAATTATTAAGAACCAGTACATATACAGTGACTTAAGGTCACTTTTATATACTGTTGCATATTTTATGGAGTTTGCATATATGTCCTGTGTTTGTGTCGGCTTTCATTATGAATCCCAATTTTGTCCTTCATGCAAAAAGTTGTTCTAATTAATTTGCAACTTTAAATCAACCTGATATAAGTTGTTATTGTAGTATGCCATTTGATTATACTCTTATCCCAGCTGTGTTGGTTCCTGCCTGAGAGAGTCTGTCATTTGCTGGACCTTGTAACTTAATGAGTGTGTTAAAGAAATAGAAGGATGAATTGATGGGTGATTTATTTATTTAATTTTTGATTCCCTGCTTGCTCACAGTATATGTGGAGTTTGCATGTTCACCCTGTTTCTTTAAGTGACGTTCTGATGGCTACTCACATTTGAAAGCATTAGCTTAATTGGTAACGTTAAGTTGGTCCAGTGCTGAAGAAGTGTTTCATTTAATGGACTGACCTTTTCTTGTACATTACTTTGATATGTTCCATCAACATAACATCAGTAAATAGATAAATGAGTTGGTCAAAATGAAGGGATATTTTAGTTATCAATATACTGTACCATCATATTGCAGAAGAAATTCTTTGATCACTTTTGATACAGTATATGTTAGAGAGGTAGATGTTTCATCGCCATTTTTGCTACAGAACCAAGAAATAACTGAAATAACTAATATTGCAAATGGCAAAGCTTCTTTTTTTTAATTAATTGCACAGTGGCACTAGACAATAATGCATGTATATATAAAAATGGTTTTATTTGATATGATTTATGTATATTTTTGTGTGTTGAATTTGAAAATGAAAAGTATTTTTCTCCATCAGATTTTTTTTTCTTCAAAAACACAGTTATTAGGTGTCAATGATGTACCAATCCCTACACCACCTGACAGTCTCAATACTGTGGAAACTCGCTCAGAAGGAGAAAGTACTTAAGGTGGTGAAGCATTTGTGCCAATTTGTTTGAACAATGAGCCACCTTCATTCATTCAAGATGAACTTAATGCTTTAGTAAGAAATGTAGGCTTTCCCAAAGATATTGTAGAGCTCCCGGGGTCTTGATTAAAAGATAAAAACTTATATTCAGACATAACTTTGTCTTGATAGCAAAACTGTGCCGAAATGTTTGCAGTATATTTCACAAAAAATGGATCCTTAGTTAACTGTACAGAAACGTGTCAGAAGTTACAATACAGAAGAATGGAGACTGCTTATAAACTTAACTAAAATAAACCTAAAAGGAATACTTATTCATAGCGGTAATAAATGCGTGCATTTGCAAAAACAAACTATGAGAACCTTGAACATCTTCTCAAGAAAATTAACACAAAGAGCACCGTTTTTTCATATGCGAGTACCTGAAAACTCAGCGTCTCTGTTAACAGTATAAGACATACAAAATTACTATGTTTTCGTTGTGAGTGAGATACCAGACCCAAGAATTTTCGCTGGGTTAAGTGGGAATGGCCGGCTAGAAAAAAAAAATTAAGTTTGGGTGCGGTAACGCGCGATCACCTCATGTACCAAACCTATCTCGCGGTGCCAAAAACATCATCACACCTAACTTGATGGATCCAGATAGTGTTCCAACCAGTACTTTATACTGAGCTTGGTTTATCGGAACAGTTTATCAAAAATCTATCAAAAAATTGAGTCTCTTTTTAGGGTTCGCCTGAGGTAGGGGGCTCCGTATTAAAGCGATGTCTGGTGCTTAATTTGATGGTGCGATAAACAATCTGGAATGAGAGGCTTGGGTATCATTCAAAGAAGCAATTTCTGTGTTTTTAGGTAACAATAAAAATCCAAATTATGAAGAAGCTGTAAAGTATTTATCAGTTAATTGCGAGGAAGTGGGTTGCAGCACAAGTCCCAAGGTTTACTATTTGGATTTACATTTGGAATTTTTCCCCAAAAAAGCTTGGAGTTGTGAGTGAAGTGCAGAGTGGAAGATTTCATGAGGATTTCAAGGACGTGAAAAGAAGGTACCAGGGACTAAAACTAGAGAAGTTATAGGGACGTCAATGGATCGTTGTCTTTGATTGATAGATCTTTATTGTCATTGTCGCTCTTTACAAATATGTTTAAACATATTAGATTGACTAAATATTTTATTTTTTATAGATTTAGAACAATTGTATACGTGAATAAATTGTGTAATTTGTTCAGTTTTAATTAAAGTTCGTTTCAATTTTGTGATGAAAAAGTTATTTTTATATGGCGTCCATAAATGCAAATACAAATAAATATTCATCTTTAAAACAATTTTTATGAGCTTAATTTTTGATTAACTGTGGCATGCAGCTAAGTAATACGTGCAGGCATGTGTCATTTGTTATTAAAGAAAATGCCGCGCTTCCTTAGGAAGGAAGTTCGCGCGTTACTTTAAACGTCTAAACTAGTTAACTCTTAATGAAGAGAAGAGAAATCGCACATTTCCTACATAACTAATGGCAGTAACTCTGTGAGAGGGAAACAAATGGCAGTAAAGGGTTAAAGGACCCTTTTCATCCTGCCGCCATGTTCACTGCTGACACAGAGCAGTATGTCCGCGCCCCCTCTCTCGCTCCCGGCCCGCGCTCTCCTAGTTTCTACTTCTGCGGCAGGACAGCATGGCGGGTACTGTAGGTGTCTCGAACGGACCAGAGACGTCTTTAAATGGTGAGCCGGCTCCGAAACGACTTCGGGAGATCCGAGAAGCAACGCTGGGCACCTCTGGGGAACCCCGAAATCGAGTGACTGTGGTGTTGGGTGCACAATGGGGCGACGAAGGAAAAGGGAAGGTGGTGGACCTATTGGCTATGGATGCGGACATCGTGTGTCGCTGCCAGGTAAGTTTATGGGGTGCTGCGCTCGAGCCTTCCCGACGACTGACTTGACGCCTGTCCGTTCAGAACTGCTCGTCTGGACAGGCGACAGACTGGCTAGAATGGACGGAAGATTGCAGCTTGTTAAACAGAAGTGCGAAACATGGGACGAAAGTTTATTTCCTGTGTGCATTAGTTATCGAGACTTCGCGCTAAACTGAGATGATCACACGTGCTATTTGTAACGGTAACTGTCGCACGTTTACGTGCCTTTAAGAGAGTCGCGTTGTAAGCAGTGCGCATTTTTATGTATCTATAGATATTTCTAATGAATTATTTGCGTCTGTCTCATACCAGTACACAATTTTGAAGCTGTGTTTAAAGCTTCAGCAAGTCTCCTTTTTGTTTTGTCTTTATCGTATACCCCACCGAATCTTTATAGTTAAATGTTTTTATTTTAAAGCAATAATTCGACCCATGGAGTGTTTAAATTGGACGCTCTATACGTCTCGTCGCACGTGTTAGAATTGGCGCATTTCCTGCCTATTACGTTGTCATCGCCACGATTTCGCAGTGCCTTCCTGGTCAGTGTTATCTGAGCGAAACCCATGTGCAGGCGATTATGTGACTTTTATTTATTTATTTTTTTCCTTCTTTCCACATTCATTAATATCGTTTTTAAAATGCACATAACGTATGCAGTTTCTTGCTTAGTACGAGTTAAATTTATCACCATTGGAATGTACAAAAAACTATAAAGTATTAGTCGCGAAGTTGCATGCAAATAATTTGTATGTTTAGTCCTTGGAAACGTTTTAAACACGAATATGGCACAAATTAAACTATCTTTTACTTTGCAGTATGAAGGTGAACAAAAGTAATTCATAATGCTAAAAAAGTGGGTTTGGACGATGGATGAATAAACTGCATGTTGGACCATTTGCAAATCGGTTAAAAAGAGCTGTTTTGTATAACTACTCCAACCGTTGTGTGTTCATTACCTATGTTGAATCCTGCAAGTGTGTCATAGAGGTTGACGTTTCTAGAGTTGGCTCACTTGCAGAATAAGACACCGCTGAAAGGTCAGTCATTTGTGTTAGCTCTTCTTGGCAACCTATAGTCTGTCGTCTTTTATATCCTTTGCCAAGTCATTCTATCTTTAGTCTGGCTTCTTATTTAAGTTTTATGCTCGGCCCTTCTGTCACAGTATTTCTTTAATTGTACAGTAAAACATTGATCTAGTTTACAAATGAAACATTTTCCCAATGGCCAGTTTTCGGTAAAAACTTGAAGTAACACAACTTAGATCTCCAAAACAAGGCGTTAAGCATCATTTTTAAAGTGTCATTATAATTAGCAATGTGTGTGTATATTTATGTATATATGAGGTGTGACAATTTAAATCCCAGATATGTAATATTCCACATGTTATCAAAATGTTAATGCTGTTGAATGTGGAGTTATGGTGAGGATGTTTTTAAAACCCGAAGTGTTTTGAGTGGCATAAGAGATTCAAAGCTGTGTGTGGTGGTGTTATGAACAATGATGCCAGAAGAGGATCATCCAAAATGACAATGTCCCAAGCCATGATGGTGCTTGGTGTTTGTGAGTTCCTGGCTAAGAAAGCAATTACCAAATGGATCATCTACCTGGCTTATGAATAGCTCCTTGTGATTTCTGGCACTTAATTAAAATAAAAACTGCAATAAAAGTGTGAATATTTGCAGTTATTTCTGACTTCTAGTGTAATGTTACAAAGGAACCCAAAGAGTATTTCAGAACTGACTTCCAGGTATGTTGCAAAACAATTGCAACATCTTTCTAACTAAATGCATAACTGCAGAAGGAGATTATTTTGAAGGTGACAGCAGCATCTATTGCACAGATATTCCAGGAATTAAATCGTCATATATTTAACACACATACAAGGTGCATCAATTTAATTCCTGGAATGAACCAGTATTAAAAATAAATTTGCACCCTTCAAGGAATTTAATTCATATCGCATACAGTAGCTATCTATGAAAAGGAAGGCCAACTAAGTAGTAGGACAAGTGCATCAAACTGTAGTTTCAGAAACAAACACCTTACAGGTCCTCAGATGGGTTCTTCCATAAATATGTGCCAAATACCACTATCATCTGCAATAGTGAAAGCGGACTCTGGAATGCAAAAAATCAATAGACTGACATGGTTCCTGTGAAAGCTTTTTTTGTTTTGGGCCTTTTTGAATCCACAACTGAAACAACTGAACTTAGGTTGGTAGATGGTAGTACCTTCCAACACATTTGAACAGAATTAACAGGTTTTAGCGGTTCTAATGTAATTACAATGGTTTCTCTAATGATCAACTAGCATTTAATTCTGAATTTCCCCATAGGATTAAAAAAGTTAATTTAATCTAATGACACATTAAGGATATGCACAGCGGAGTTTACCATCAGGAATGGCTGCTGAAAATGGGGCTTTGCAAGTGTGAATTCTACTGTAGATTCCGGAATATAAACCGAAAATTTCATCCTAGATTTTTGGCTTGGAGTTTGGGGGTCGGCTTATACGAGTATCGTTTCAGATTCAAGATTTCCAGCGCAATGCCGGTTTTTGTTTTGATTTACGACCAACATCTTGCGTTACGACCCGAATGCGGTCACGTGTATCCGCTTGCGCGATTGTAAACAAACAACCAAGAGTGTTAGTAAGCGTCAGTCGGAGCCCAGATACATGTGTTTGTGGATGTAATTTCGGTCATTGTAGTGATTTACCTATATATTTAATTCACTAGGACCATGCAAGCAAGACACATAATTGCTAAGGAAGGAAGAGAAGGTAATGAAGGTAAAGAAAGCAATCACAATCGAAACGAAGATGGAAATTGTGTGGAAATATGAGAGTGCTGTTCGTGTGACCGATCTCGCTAATATGTACAGCATGTCGAAATCCACCATCTCGACAATTTTACAAGGAAAAGATTTGCATAAGGAGGCTCCTCCTAAACAATAACCACCTTCCGTTTCATTCTCCTCCTCCTCTTTTCCTGCAGCCCAAAGATGTCAAATTAAATAGTGAGTACAGTATGAAATTGTTGTTTCTAGAATAGAATGCCTTTTATTGTCACTATACACATGTACAATGAGATTAAAAGCAGCTCCTTCAGTGCAGAAATATGTATAGAACACAAGTAAATAAACAAATGGTGCGAAAAGATGCAAATAAGTTGCAAAAAAAAAGTTCTGTATAGGGCTTGTATGGTTGTTTCTTTAGCCTTAGCATAACTCTGGATCTGCAGCCCTGCTTCTGCTTCCTTTCCCTCCGTCTGCGTCGTCTCCTAGACCCGATAACAATCCACGGAGAGCCCACTGGTCTCGCTATGTTGTCTGGGATGTTGTGCGTGTGATGAAAAACACTCGAAACAGATGTCTGGCTCTGGACATCGATGTCTGTAAGGTTCTGACGGGTGTAGCGGATGTTCGCCGAACCGATCGTGCACAAACGAGCAAAAAAAAGTACAAAAACAACTAAAGTGCACCATGCTCCTAGCTTAAAGGCTAGGCACTTTTTATAACTTTTTGGTTCGTACATTAGAAACGTTATTGGTGTTTTGGTAAATTATGCACATTAAACAACCCTTTTTTATTATGAAAAGGTTAAGTAAGTGTTGCAGTGGGAGGTTCGGAATGCATTATGGGTATTTCCATTATTTCTTATGGGAAAAATAGTCTTGACTTACGAACTTAATTCGTTCGTGAGGGCTGGTTGTAAGTCAAGGGTCCACTGTATTGCTTATTTAAGTTAATCAAATTTATGAGTCTCTGGAAATCCACCCGCCGATGTACCATATTTGCGTATATAGTTTCAACACAAAGGTTTCATTTTACCAAACTTCTCCGCAATCACTTCCTGGTTTCCATCAAAAATGCTGGCAGTCTCAAATTCTCACCGATAAATATACCTGAAGAGACACTTTTAAGGAAATTTAGAAAATTTTGCTTGGAGAAGGGGGTCGGCTTAAATACCGGTCATCGGCAAATACAGTACATGTAATTTAGTAGGTAGAAAATGGGGTCGGCTTATATTCCGGGATCTACAGCAAATAAAAGCAAGGCTTAGACTCATTCTTAGTGCTGTGTATATTGGTGCACCGTCTTTTGGGGGTTTGGAGATATTGGTTAAAGTGCACTTATAGCCAACATTGCATTATATGACTTCTAGTTGGAAGGGATGTTAAAAATTGACAACTGCAGTTGCTAATCTCATCGGTTGAGGATGTCGGATTACACAACTATATATTCTGCCTAACAGTTCAAATATCTAGGAATAAACAAGTAAACCTAACGGTCTTTGACACAATTTTGGTAACAGCATTGAAAAAATTTAAACAGAATATTAACAGGTGATCTACCCTTCATTTCACCCTAGCAGGGAGAGTCGATACAGTCAAGATGAACATCCTTCTTAAGCTTCTATTTCTTTTTCAGAACATCCCTGTGTAAATCAACAAATAGTTCTTTAAGAAATTAGACTCAATAATAGCCTTGTTTATCAGGAATTTGAGATGTCCATGCATTCAAAAGGCTACTTCTACAAAGACCTAAAGCAGAAGGTACCATGGCACTACCTTACTTTCAGTTTTATTACTGGGCAGCAAATATACACATTATAAAGATCTGAAAATCTGCACAAATTAATTCATTTTTACGAATTTCGTCCGCAGTGGAAATTAAATCTTGCTCTACTTCTTTATATGCCCTGCTTTGTGCCCGAGGAAATACTTTTGTCAATAAACCAGTTGTTCACAAATCACTCAGAATATGGAACCAATGCAGGATGCGCTTCAAAGCAGAGAAGCTTTTGTTGGTCCTGTACATGCTAATCCCCTTTTTCAACCTTTACAAACCTACACAGTATTTAACCTATGAAAAACACTTGAAATGAGGACACTTGTAAATACTTTATCTATAAACAGTTCTATCTTATGAACAATTACACTTCAATTTTAACTTTCCAACAACACAATTTTTCCACTATTTTCAAAGTAGACAATTTGTTGAAAGAAACTTCCCGGTACCCAGTTTTCCAGACCTCCGTCCATTTCTGTTCCAGAGGTAACACCAGTCAGTCTTGAAGACTCTGATGGTATTTCAATAATATATAAAAACATCTGAGAATCTTGTTTTATTAGGTTTTGTTTTTTTTTCTGTTTTAAAATTCCCTGGTGTTTTTTCTAAATTGACACTGAAGTTTTTGTATAAGCTCTACAAATTTTTATCTGTATATTGTTACTTATTACTTGTTACTTACTTAAAATTAATTAAAAAATCACACCACTATCACTCAAAGGGTGACAAATTAGATGATTCTGTTTCAAGCGCAGTTTCACAATTCAGTAGTATTCTGAGGCTGCCTCTTTTTTTTTAATGGCAAATAATGTGCTTCCTTTTAGAGCTAGAGCTGTATGAATACTTTCCAGGTATGGCGAGCTTATCTGTACTAAACACTTACTTTCCTAATTCTTGTCAATTCACACACAAGTCCACCCCTATGGTGGATTTTTTTGGGGGAGACTCACAGACTAGTTCAGCTGGTTGGGGATGTTTGACTACACAACTGTAAGTCACGGGAATGTGCCGTGACTGCTCCCAATTAAGATTCTAAATAAATGACGTCTGTGACTTAAACTTGCTGGCAAAATCATATAACATCAGCTTAAATGAATACTCCAAAACTGATACTTTTTTGTATGCTGCTTACCCATGTAATTTGTAATGGTGGCTGATAAAATTTTTAATCTCATGTTTTCATGAAAAAAAGATGTAACGAAAATGGCTCAAGACCCAACAATGACCAACTCTGAAAAAAAGTAAACTATGTGAAAATGTCCATTATCCATTTGTATTCTCAGAATGTTCAAAATAAATGCTTTTTTTACTACAATATTATTAATACATCTTGGAAAACTCAGCGTAAAAGATAAATTGGAAAGGCACATTCCCATAGTACTGTTTGAATGAGATTTTTTTGATGATACTTGGAATTTTTGTTTTGTTTCTATAGTTTGTTCAGTGTAAAATTACTAAATTAATTTAGTGACGTAGGTATGCTTGTTGCAAACTGGCATTCTGCTTAAGTTTCAAGCCTTAAAAATAATAAGCATTTTTTAAATATATGGAGATTATTTCAAGCAATAATTGGAACATTTTTTGCAGTTTAGTAATCTATATGATGAAGACAGTGGCTGTGGAGCTTTTCTTATTTGTTTTAACAATATTTACTTATTTTTCACAAGTTATCAGCTGCCTTTATGTGTGTAGTATTTAATATACTGTAGTTTACCAAATTATTGATTTTATTTCCTATGCTGTATACTTGGAACAGAAAAACAATGTACAGTTTAAAGTACTGGGCATAGTCACTGTATGTAGGCTTTTATTTTTTTCAACTAGCTTAACTTTATGGTACCATGGAAACGTCAGATATGCAGTCGGATCAGTATTGGATCCATGTTTGGTACATGATTGGTAAAGCTGCTTCTCTTTATGCCTTTGCCCAAACTATGGAATGTTACACAAGCACTAACTGCATAATTTTATTTTTGCCATGTAAAGGTACCTTATTTGCTTTGTTTAATTAAAATAATATTCTGTACAGGTATAGCATCACTTGTTTTTGATTATGCTACTGCAACCTGTGCATCTTTTCACCAAAAATTGTCTCTTTGGGTTATGAGCTTAATGTTATAGAGGATTAGTTAGATTGGGGTATATCAGACAGTCCTGAAGGGCTGTAGTGATTGCAACTGTTTGTTCCAACCCTGTTGCTTAATTAGAAACCAAACTTTGCCAAACATAAGGATTGACGGCTTGTTAGTGATTTCATTCTGACTTGTTAAGTCATATTGTTGATTTTTTCATTTCCAAAGATAATTTTCCAATTGATTTATATCCTGGAGTGAATGAGTAATTCCCAGGCTTTTTATTTTTTCAGTTTGGTTTCCTTACAGATATTTTAATTAAACCACATAGTTCATGAGGAATATGCAGATGTAAGTGGAAACATGTCAGATGGAGAATTGTTCCTTTTGTCATTTGCATCTTTATTGCTTACAAAGAGTAATTATAGTGAATGAAGCTGTTTTTCAGTAAGATAAGCAATTAATGATGGAAAATCTTAACAAGTAAGTCAAATAAAATGAAGCATAAAAATGTTGCTTTAGCAATAAGTATTTCAATGGCAATAATTGACTTGTCATTAAGAAATTCCATTTTAACAAAAGCCTACAGTCACTACAATCCTCTAGGACTGACTTTACCTACTCCTGTTGTAGACAGACAAAAACAATAGTGTTTTTGCTTGCCTTGAAAAGAATTTGAATATAAGAGCAAAAATCTTAATTTGTTTAGGAACTGTTGTTATTAACCTGAAGACTTTACTTTTACAGGGTGGCAACAATGCAGGGCACACAGTTGTGGTTGATTCAGTGGAATACAATTTTCATCTGTTGCCTAGCGGTATAATAAACAAGAATGCTGTGTCTTTTATTGGTAAGTATACATTGTTTTGTTTAAAAAGCAATATTAATGTTTTTCTGTATGAGTTTTTCCACCAGCTCCGTACTAGACCAGTGACTTCTCCAATCCACTCTTCTCTGGCAATTAATACAAAGCCTTCTACATCATTTTATGCTGTAGTTTTTACTAAGCTGTCACATTAAAGAGTACTTTTCACTATTAAAAACGTGACTGCACCTCTTTAAGTTTGTGTCCAGTAAATGGGCAGTGCATGGTATTTGTCTTCTTACCCATCTTTGTTTCACCTGTTTTGTATGGTTTTATGGTGGTAAATATTTGGAACACATGAACAATCTGTTTCTCTTTTAAAGGGAATGGTGTTGTGATTCATTTGCCTGGATTGTTTGAGGAGGCAGACAAAAACATGAAGAGGGGAAAAGGTGTGTATTTCTAATATTGCTTTTCAAAAACCCAACATACTAAAACCCACTTATTCCAGTTCCAGTTTGGGAGGGGGGTTGTTGACATATCCTATCCTGGCAATTCTGGATGTAAAGCAGGAAAGGCCCATCACTGGGCTTACTCATGCACACACCTACACATGCTCACAGAATGATTTTGAATTACAGTACACCCCAAAAATTCACTAGGTTATGTTCCTAGAGCACCCGTGAATTGTGAAAAAATGCAAATTATTAATGTGCTTAATACATTACCTAAAAAAAGAATGTAAAGGCAAACCTGTATACTGTACAGTACCGCACTGATATGTCACCTGCAGTGCTAGAATGTAAAATACCGATGTTAGCACTATATGTACTGTAATTCATGCAAGTGCATTTTTATTGCCAGAAGCCTTGAAGGTGCAGGGTGTTTCGGTGGCATCTTGGGGCTTTATCCCTTAAACTGCCACATACTTGGAGGTTAATGCATCCCTGGACGCCAAATACTTTTTTGCTACACTTTTTAAGTAAACGTCACAATTCACAAAGAAAAAGTGAAATTTTTAATGGAACACATTTTTTTTCAGGCAAAAAGCATCACAATTAATGCAACACTGATCATTTTGCACACTGCTAATGAACTGTAAAATCTATTTAAAAAAAAATACTGGAACAATATGTACAAGGTGCAACTGACACCATTGATGAAATTCAGTAAATCACCGAGCCATCTGCATTTGAACTGGCTGCACGCAAGCACATAGAGGTAAACGCTGATGCTTGCAGGCTAGTCTAGTGCAGCTACTGAATCCCAGAGACAGTGAGGCTGCAGTGGTCATGAGCTGGCTGCTCAACGAATGTACGGCACTGACTGATCACCTCCGGCGTGCTGGTGTATTGCACTGGGAAGCAACAATAGCCGGTTGCAGCGTTCAATGAATATACGTTACTGAATATACTTGGCTCCTGTGTGCTGGCAAATGGCACTGGGAAACGACTATAGCCAGTTGCAGCAGTTTAAGGATTAAAATCAAAATGTAAAACACGAGAACACTCAGCTGGAGATGTGTCACAGGGCAGCAGTCAATCAGCAGCAAGGAGAAATGAATAAAGCTGTAGTGGTCCGGTGCTGATAAGATTCACACTGTCGAAAAGACGGGGATTTATTTAGTTTTATGGTGGAGATTCCAGGGACGCACCCAGCCTTGACCTGACCCTCATGCACTCACAGAGACAAAAACAAAGCAAACCAGTAATCAAAACAGCAAATAAAGAATGTAATAGAAACAATGATACCACCCCTGTTCCCCTTATGGCTATTATACATTAACTACAACAAAGATGGCAACGAATCCACTTACAGTCCTCATCTACACAGGCAGACAATCCAGACCCCGACCACGAAACGATCCAAGACAAAACGAATAAGTACAGGTAACCCAACAGAAGGCAGGCAGAGAGACAGGAACTTTTTCTTTTGGTCACCAGCCCCCTTTTTAAAAGCTTTGCTGACATCCTTTGACCCCCAACAGCCCCTGCAACTTGAACAGAAGACCAATCAAAGCCACTTCAGGGACTGCTGGGAATTACAGTTTCAAATTCTAGTAGAGTACAACGCTCACGGATTGGCTACTTTCACCATCCCAAGCCGTGTTTTCTTCTATGGTTGCTTCCTGTTCTCTCTACAGTGCAGTATTTCCACGAAAAAGCCATAAAAAATTGCAGAAGATATTTGAGGTTTCCGCTAACAATTATTAGTTAGGTTCAAAGGAAAAATCCGCGAAAGAATGAGGCCGCGAACCCTAAACCGCGTCTTCACGGGGGTCTACTGTAATCGGTTTACCTAACCAGCACATCTTTGGTGATTTGGGAGGTAAACTGTAGTATCTGTAAAAGATACAGACATGGAATGGACGCTGGATTTTACGCCAGGATGCTGTATCTGTGAGACAGTAATGTTGTTTTCTTTGCCATTGTATTACAGGTAGTCCCCAGGTTACGGACATCTGATCTATGACTTATGAACGGGCTGCAGCTGCAACATGTGCGCCTCTATAACTGCTGCTCTATCATTGCAAGCGGTGGCTGGAGTGGGGAGATTTCACTGCCCACGCAGCGTAGTGTCCCTCGGGCGGTTCTCGGCGGCAAGCTGTTGCACTGCCCACCCCCACACATGGCTGCCCCGTTCGTTCTTGGTGGGCGGCTGGTAATTCCGAAAGCGGTGGCTGGATGGAGGCTGGAGGGGGGCAATTTCACTGCTCGCGCAGTGTAGTGTCCCTCGGGCGGCTCCCAGCGTCGAGCAGTTTCACAGCCCGCCCACCACACACGGCTGCCCTGTTCGTTCTCAGTGGGTGGTTGGTAATGCTACAAGCGGTGACCCGGTGTGGCTGAACGGAGGCCATTGAGGGTGAACGGGGCAGCGGGAGGTAGCATTGTAGTGTGCATCGGATGGATGCCTATTGAATGGGGGCGATTCACTACCCTCCTTTGGCCGCACCGTGTTTGTTCTCAGTGGGCGGGCACTGCAGACAGCATACTGTAGTGGAGGTGACTGTGAGCTGGGCTGGTGATGAACCGCCCTAAGATGCCCCCATTCATTTTCGGTAGCAACCCTTCTTGTACTGTTACGTACATAGCAGGAAGTTGTCTCTTGTCAGTATATCAGACGTGTTGACGACTGGTGCCTTCCTGTTGTGATAGCTTGTACAGTGCTGTGCAGAACAGCTTATCTTAATCTTTTGTCTTCACCCTTCAACAGTGTCTCAGAAACACAAATCTGATGCAACTGCTGGTGATACAGTAACGAAGAGAAAACAATCACCATTGAAAATAAAGTAGAAATAATAAAGAGTTCAGAGAGGGGTGAAACTCCATCATTCGTTGGCAGAGAGCACTTGGTTACAGTCGGTCAACAATAGTATTTATTAAATTTATATACCTGTTCCAAATTACATACAAATTCAACTTAAGTACAAACCTACAGTCCCTTTCTCGTATGTAACCCGGGGACTGCCTGTACTTGATAGATTTTATTTAATTGGTCTGTAAGATTTGATTTGTTGATGTTGAACAGTTTTTTTTAAATAAAAGTTGTGAAAATCAAATATATTACCTATAAAAAGTATGCATATTTAAAATAAAAAGTTGTCCAGTTTACACCAGCTTCTGATTCAACGGGGGTTAGTGTGTCTTTTCAGAAGTAATCACGTTGGATTTGCACACAAAGACACATACAAGTGGAACCTTGGATTGCAAGTAACTTGGTTTGAGAGTGTTTTGCAAGATGAGCTAAAATTTTTAATGAATTTTGACTTGATAAACGAGCGAGATCTTGCAATATGAGTAGTACATATATGCTTTGTCTGCCGAGTGTCACGTGTCCACAACTGAGCTGATGGTTCTTCTCTCTCTTGCTGCAGGATTTTGTGCAATTGTCTCCCATTCTCGGGCTTAGTCGTTGTGCCTCACTCATATAGTCAACATCTGTACGAGCGTATACTGTTTACTATAGCATTGTGACCGTGTGTGTGTTGTAACATGTGAGTCTTTGTCTTACACCCCAAAACACGAGTCTCAGTAGCCTACTTTAGCGACACCATCTTTATTCAGCTTGAAACAGGAACAGCACGGTTATTTATTGTAGCGCTATCTGCCACTCTCCTATACACAGACACAGCAGTCGGGCAAGGTCGGGGCCAGGTTAGTGGCCAAGTAATACTGTGCCCTGCACATTTATAATGCTCCATCAATGGCAGGCGCTTATAGCATGTCCGTGATCTTTTCGGATTGGCTTTTACGGTGAACTGCTACAGCGCTGGGAGCCTGCAGTTACTAGGGAAACGCTCTTACACGTATCGCCTCGTTGGGTGGAACCCCACAAGATTTAGAAACTCACACCAGCCATGTTTCTTTTCAAAGGTAAAGTGCAGATTAATTTGTTTTATGAAACTTTACTTAATATTTTGTATTCATCATTTTTATATGAATAGTTTTGGGTTGTAGAATGAATCATCTGAGCTTCCATTATTTCTTATGGTGAAATTCGCTTTGATATATGGGTACTTTGGATTGTGAGTGCATTTCCAGAATGAATTATGCCAAAGTTCCACTTGTACTGAAAAAATGTGGCATTTCTAAAAGTAGACAGGTATGATTTCCTAAATCAGTATTAATGTTTAGCGTACGATAAAGTGTATTCTGTTATCTGAACACAGACTGACACCATCGTCAGAAAACTTTTTCATAGCTCAAGGCATGGTGAAAGACAGGCCTCAACAAGAACTTAAAACTATTTTTATTAAAATTATAGAAAGTGGTAATGTAGTATGAAACCCTGATAGCAAAGTGAAATTATCTTGCCATTAAGACACCAGGTTTATAAAAGAGTACCTGAAAATGATCAAATCGTTATCGGATTTGCTGTATTTCATTAATTAGATTTATCCCTGACCTTTAACAATAAAAGAGAATTTACTTTTCACCAGGAGAAAAATATATATTTTATTACCTGTTTTGTAATTCCAGGTTCCATTCCAGAAGATGGATTAATTGCGTTACCGTTTTGTCTTGCTTTTTTTATTTTAAGTCCAGAAAACCATTGCAACATCTGTTCTCCTAACTTCAGGGTTGGGTACGCCTGGCACTGATTTTTTTTTTTTTCTGAAAGCATCTATTCAACAAATAACACATGCGTTTAGCACATACTGAGTTGGGTAGATCTCCAAAACACCATTTTATGGTTTGCGAAATTAAATATGAAATGAAGTTTAGCGTTGATTTTGTGAAATGTATGCGAAAAGAATCTCGGCTGTTTTGTTCACCACTGCCAATTATGTTGTGATGGTATATTATAAGCAGGTTTAGAACAGGGATGAATTAATATCATCCATAACCAATGGAGCGAGTTTCAGGCTACCGGAAAAGTACAGTGCTGGTCTGCTCTGTGATGATCAAATGTGCAGACTAGGGATGTCACAATACCAGAATTTTTGCATTCAATACCAATACCAGTGAAATTGCACAATATTCAATATCTGTATTCAGTACCATAGTACAAATAGAAATCCTGTTAATTTTATTAAAGTTACCCTAATGATTCAGATAAACAATATAATGCCTTTTTCTATGATAGAATACCAAATACTAGTGAAATACGTGGTCTCGTGGTCGGGTCCACAAATAAAATCCAAGTTAAACATGAGGTGTTGACACTTCTTATGTTTTCTAAATAGTTTCTTCTTTAAGTTCCTCTAGAAGTCATAGTGCACGCAGAACAGTCTTTTGTGTTCAACATAAAAAAATGCAGCTTTACATTGATCACATTGCTGATGTCACTTTTTAAAATATCTGCAAAAAGTTTTCAAAATGCCTATGAATTCAGATACATTGTTTAATATTTATACAATTACAATGAAAGTAATGTTACATTTTTTACTTGAATATTGAAAGCTACTTTGCTAAAATATATGATTTTATAAAACCATATTTTCAACCTTAGTTTTATCATCATGCATTCTATTATAAGCACTGCATATTTGCATGCTATGAAGGGTGGATTTCTGTTTGCTATATTGGTGGTTCTATTAAAACAAGGAAATAAATCATAGTTATAAATGTCATTCTAAACAATGCCACCTTTACCTGTCAACTAATCATTCAATAAGCAGGGCTAACTCGGCATACTCTTAAAATTATTAGCTATTAGATTTCTAATTCCCTCAAACTCAGATCTAAATCGTATTATGAATTTGATTATACAGAAACAGTTATAATAAATGTAATATGTCATTTATTTGTAATAAAAAAATTGCCTTGAAATAAATGAGTGATTACAGTTATATACCCTGCAACTTAAATTATTATTTGTTCATTTATATTATGTAAAATGTTAAGTATCGATACTAAGGAACATAACCTATCAACATTTAGCATATGGTACTCACTTAGTGACATGAACACTTCACACATTCGCTAAAGGTGTTCTTGTCTTAATTTAACAAGCTGTGAAGCAAGAAGATGAGTTTCATTAGCTAGAATTAAACATTCAAAATTATTATTGTGCAGTGTAAATGTTGTTTTTCTAAAATTTATGTAGTATGAAACAGCATCATCTGACTGCAAATTCCAGATGCTATAAATGGAAAATTTAAACAAATTTTCAGTGTTGTTTTAGTCCCAGATTTCACCTGTAAAATGTGTTTTAGCCAAAAATAGCTGTGAAACAAATATATGACTAAAGTCTAAGTGAATATTAATATTTGTACGGATGATCAGAAAGCTTTACAGATTAAGTGTTTAAAAAGGACTACAGTATGTATTTAAAGGAAAAAGTGGAGGAAATATTAAGAAAAATGTTAAGTATAATATCTGTCATTATTTTATGATCTGTTACTCATTTTTATTTGGTACTATTTGGCAATGGTACTAGTCCTCTCTTGGAGCTCCTTGGTTACAAAATTAAAAGTTGTTTTCACATGCATAGTGTACTTGCCTTCTGCCAAATCAGATGATTCATTACTTTGTTTCATTTTTGAGTTAATGTGGTTGCATTTCTCCCAGCTAATTTTCAAGCTAACCAGAATTAATAAACACACAGGTGGAGCATACTTACATTGCGATCACACTTCTGCCATGATGTTGACAATGGAGGCGTATTAACTTTGATTCTGTATAGTAAATGTGAATCAAGCATTCCCAAGTGAACATTATTAACAAATATTTAACACTAGAATTACCAGAGCCTATGAAAAAACTCGTAAATCTGTCCCATCTTAAATCGCTTTTTAAAATCGTTCACAGCTCTCCACCAGCGTTTTTTGTCATCTAAATGTGCTGATAAAATCAGGCTGCAAGCAGCCTGCTATTCCACCCCCCCACGACTTAGAACGTGCACAAACGTCTCCCAGCTCATGCCTTGATTGATTTTCTGGGAGTGAAGTGGAGTTTTAGAGTGGAAATAATAGATCGTTGTTTGGAACACACGCATTTCATGTCTGTTCCGTTTCTACAGTAATCTGTGTAAACACATTGTTAAAACAGAAACGTTTTTTATATTCTAGTAGTAGATGACAAAATGTAGGCTTAAACTATATAATGTATGAAGCCTGAAGTCCAAATATCAAAGAAATACTTTCACAAAAGGTACAAATCTAACACAACAATTGCGCTTTTATTCAAAAACATAACTGCAGAAACAAAAAGCCGCCTTAACATGTGACATTGACACCTGTTTATTATGACTGCCTCCGTGGCGCAATAGAATCAGCTGCCGACTGGGAATCAAAAGGTTGTGAGTTCGATCCTGTACCTCTCCGTTTTGAGAAGTAAACTGCTCTTAGTCTTCCTATTTTAGAATAAAAACATACATTTGATTTCAGTCTGTAACAGACGGTGTAATTTATGATACTTGTAAAGGTTAGCTTTGGTTTTTGTTTGTTTTTTTTTAGTCAGTTTTATTATCTCAGCCGCGTTCACGAGCCCAAACACACCCCACCCCCGCATCTGACACTGGTGTTTTCACATAGACGTGCTGTAACAGAGGTAAACTCGGCTCCCTTCTACATCGGAGCAAGAATACACATACAGTGGGTACGGAAAGTATTCAGACCCCCTTCAATTTTTCACTCTTTGTTATATTGCAGCCATTTGCTAAAATCATTTAAATTAATTTTTTCCCTCATTAATGTACACACAGCACCCCATATTGACAGACAAAAAATAATTTTGAAATTGTTGCAGATTTATTAAAAAAGAAAAACTGAAATATCACATGGTCCTAAGTATTCAGACCCTTTGCTCAGTATTTAGTAGAAGCACCTTTTTCAGCTAATACAGCCATGAGTCTTCTTGGGAAAGATGCAACAAGTTTTTCACACCTGGATTTGGGGATCCTCTGCCATTCCTCCTTGCAGATTCTCTCCAGTTCTGTCAGGTTGGATGGTAAACGTTGGTGGACAGCCATTTTTAGGTCTCTCCAGAGATGCTCAATTGGGCTTAGGTCAGGGCTCTGGCTGGGCCATTCAAGAAAAGTCACAGAGTTGTTGTGAAGCCACTCTTTCGTTAATGTAGCTGTGTGCTTAGGGTTATTGTCTTGTTGGAAGGTAAACCTTCGGCCCAGTCCGAGGTCCTTGGCACTCTGGAGAAGGTTTTTGTCCAGGATATCCCTGTACTTGGCCGCATTCATCTTTCCCTCGATTGCAACTAGTCGTCCTGTCCCTGCAGCTGAAAAACACCCCCACAGCATGATGCTGCCACTGCCATGCTTCACTGTGGGGACTGTATTGGACAAGTGATGAGCAGTGCCTGGTTTTCTCCACACACTGAGGAGAGGCAAGACACATGACAGCCCGCATGGAGTTTGCTAAAAGACACCTGAAGGACTCTGAGATGGTGAGAAATAAGATTCTCTGGTCTGATGAGACCAAGATAGAACTTTTTGGCCTTAATTCTAAGCGGTATGTGTGGAGACAACCAGGCACATTTTTAAAAAAGAAAGAGACAGATATATGTGACGTTTTGAAGAAATCATTTTATGACACAATTTACCTTTATTTATTTACTTACTTCCTAAAGTCACATGTAGTGTGCATAGGGCATGCTCAAAAATGCGTGTAATGCCACGAAAAGTGCCTGGTGACACTTTAGTATGCAAGCAATGGTATGTGCATTCTGGCTCTGATGTAGAAGGGAGCCGAGTTTACCTCTGTTACAGCGCGTCTATATGAAAACAGCAGTGTCAGATGCGGGGGTGGGGTGTGTTTGAGCTCGTGATCACGGCTGAGATAAAACTGACTAAAAAAACAAAAAAAAACAAACCAAAGCTAACCTTTACAAGTATCATAAATTACACCGGCTGTTACAGACTGAAATCAAATGTATGTTTTTATTCTAAAATAGGAAGACTAAGAGCAGTTTACTTCTCAAAACGGACAGGTGCAGGATCGAACTCGTGACCTTTTGATTCCCCGTCGGCAGCTGATTCTACTGCACCACGGAGGTAGTCATAATAAATGGGTGTCAATGTTGCATGTTAAGGCGGCTTTTTGTTTCTGCAGTTATATTTTTGAATAAAAGCGCAATTGTTGTGTTAGATTTGTACCTTTTGTGAAAGTATTTATTTGATATTTGGACTTCAGGCTTCATACATTATATAGTTTATGCCTACATTTTGTCATCTACTACTAGAATATAAAAAATGTTTCTGTTTTAACAATGTGTTTACACAGATTACTGTAGAAACGGAACAGACATGAAATGCGTGTGTTCCAAACAACGATCTATTATTTCCACTCTAAAACTCCACTTCACTCCCAGAAAATCAATCAAGGCATGAGCTGGGAGACGTTTGTGCACGTTCTAAGTCGGTGGGGGGATGGAATAGCCGGCTGCGTGTAGCCTGTTTTTATCAGCACATTTAGATGACAAAAGACTCTGGTGGAGAGCTGTGAATGATATTAAGAAGCGATTAGGCTCTGGTAATTCTAGTGTTAAAGGCCTAAAGACAACAGGCTTGATTTAAGATAACCTGAAAAGATGAAATTCTTGCTAATGAAGAGTAAATGTGCAACATCATACAGTGAAATGAAATTCCCCTGATAAATGAAATGTCGAAATGAAATTGAGGCACTTGTAGTATATATCCTGCTCACCTTTATAAAAATATTGTCTATACTGTACGTATATATATATATATATATATATATATATATATATATATATATATATATATGTATATATATATATATATATATATATATATATATATATATATATATATATATATATATATATATATATATATATATATATATATATATATATATATATATATATATATAGAGAGAGAGAGAGAGATTTGTAGTAGTTGGGATTGAGAATGTTTTCTGGTATTTTTTTTTTTTTTTAATTTCTCTTTTAGAAAATTGTGAAATTTTGAGTGCAAATTCTAAGTTATATATTTTTCTTTTTAAGTCTTTCAAAGTTATACAGAATGTTGCATTGATTGTTAGTCTCCTGGCGTTGTCTATTCACCCATTTGTATTGGTGTGCTAATGCTCAGGTATTTGTTGTGCAGGTTTGGAGGGCTGGGAAGAGCGACTCAGGATTTCAGACAGAGCACACATCGGTAAGTGAATGGATGGTATAGCAAAATGGTCTAGAACATGGGAAGTGGACATTATTATTAGTTGAGATATGTGTAAGTTATTTGATTGCAACTGAAGCCTTTCCTTTTGTTTTTTTTTTTCCATCAGTATTTAATTTTCACCAAGCAGCAGATGGGGCACAGGAACAGCAAAGACAGGAACAGGCAGGAAAAAAGTGAGCTGTTACTTTGTACAAATTTCTTTGTCTTTGCCTGGTGCATTAACCATATATTCAGAGTTTTAATACTTATCTGGTGTAATACGATGTAAATTGATGTAGGGAAATATTTTATTTTATCGTGTGCATATTGAGATACTACAGTGCAACTTAGCACCAACTTTTTTTTTGCATGAATGTAGTATTAGAAGGGAAAGGGTATTTTTTTTAAATAATTTTTTAATACATTATATTCTGTAACATGTGAAGTTGTAAAGAAAGACACTGGAAACCTTGCTGCTGATCTATCTCTTTACATAGTTATTTAACTTCTGTTTAAAAGATTGGGGAACCTCTCCAGTGCCAAATAATCATTTGCATTTTTACATTACTACTCTCTGTTTCACAACCTTAGAATATTCCTTCCTCCAAGTGAGTCTTCAAACTAGTGATTTCAGAAATACAGAATTTTTGCATTTGATATCAATACCACTGAAATTTTATGATACTCGGTACCACAGCAAAAACGTATCCCATTCAATATATTTTTATTAAGGTACCTCCATTATTAAAGTTAATAATATTGTGCATTTTTCTGTTATGAAATATCCAGTTTATAAATACTAGCAGTAACAATTGCTTTAAAATACTGGTCCATCAAAATGCAGGGCTGCGATGGGAATGCCCACAGTGTAACAGCAAATGGGGTTTATATTTTTGGGGGGATTTCAGCATAGGGTTATTAAGAACAATATCATCATAAACTGCTTGAATTACCATAGTATGTACACATTTTATATATTCTGACATTTTCTGTCTGTAACTGAAAAATATGGCTTAAAATCAATTCTAAATGTAAAAATTCTAAACTTTATTATATATGTACTGCTGACTTAGTGAATTCCAAGACAGTTCAGGATATTTCTATGTAAACTAACTCTTAAAATGGTTTTGTAACAATATGCTTTTAGTGTCTGGTGTGTGAGTGAACCACTCTGTTAAGTGTGTAACATTTGCTATTTTAAGATTTTATATTTGCATCATTAGTTGGTTAAAAATATTACTGAAGAGTAATATTTAACAGACAAGTCTAATTCAAATTTCAAATGTCAGAAACACATGATGCTTTATTTTCCTAATCTGTCCTAACTTTAAAGCTGCTTGTGTGAAATAAAACTTCTCAGTTTTACATGAATCTTTTATTTCAGAACTCCTGTTAAACAGCCGTTTTTATAATTTCACATTTTGTTATTTGCTAACGCTAGTACAAATCTAGAATTAGAAAATTACTTTGGCTGTCATATACCTGTACTGAAAAAATGTTTAACTATAAGGCAGCATCATATTCTTCAATGTACCAGCTATTCTTTTGGCAGAAGACACTAAGGATTAGGCATCAATAATGTAAAACTGGGAAACAATTGGATGTCTCACTTAATGTTGCATTTCTAAACCCATCAAACCCTTTATGAAGATGGCTCTCAAAGTAGGAGCAGATATTTTTAACTGCAAAGATCAGAGGTGCTCTCGTTAACCTTGTCTGACAGAGCAAGTTTCTGATTATAATGACCAGTTGAAAAGTCTCCAAAAAACCATATTAGACATGTAAATGTGTGTTGCTTATAATGAATTGCCATAGGAGATGCAGATTTCAGTGCTGAAAACACCCAAATGAACTAATCTGCCTAACAGCACCTGTAGATGCGCAGATGAGGCTACACAATATCCACCTTCTGACTGCATGTCTAAACTAATAATTAAAGAAATTTAATATTACTGTCTAATTAGAAATGCAAGAATGCCATTATTAGAAAATTGTGACAGTGTTTTAATTTGTTGTATATCCATAGACCACAATGCTTATCTAAACTGTATTTGCTGCCTTTATGTCATAAAGTTATACAATAGTTAAAATGACAGGAAGAATTCATAGCATACAGAGGCAGTTCTGAAACATTTGGAGCCAAGTAGCTGCAGTGGTCTACATTTATGTGTCTATCTCTCTGTCTCTCTTCACTGTCACAGTGTTCATTACAACGTGAAAATTAATTAAGCTTAAGGTACCTTGTGCTACTGAGCTGAGAATGAATGACAGCAATTTTAGCTTTTTCTTTTCTGTCAGTGTCAAGTCTTTTGTTCAGGATCTTTTGGTCTCTCCCTGAAACCCCAGCCTTGACTTAAAATACACGGACTGGAGAAATTGGGGGTGGGTGTTTTAGGAAGAGTGTTGTCTTTGCAGCAAAGGATTTCATCGCTGTTCACTATGTACTTTTTAAGGGGGTGTCCCTGGATGTGTGTTCTCATTTAAGAATCACATATGGCTCCACGAGACTAGCCTGTTTGTGATCTGCTGTTTCTTTCCGCGTCTTTAAAGTTTGTCTTTCCTGTTATCTGTCAAAGTTTCCAGTTGTTTAAAAACACTCATCAACACAATCAGCAGTAAGTGTTTGTATTTAACAAGATAAAAATGCTTCATTCAACTAAAGTGAATTCTTTGGAAATTAACCCATTACAACAATGCTTTAACAACAAAAGTTGTAACCAGTTGGCAACCACAGTGTCACCTTGGCTTTATTAAAGGTGCTGCAGTCAGTATAGGTTCCCTTTACAGAATACAAACTAAGTAAGCCACAAACAGTTGTTTTCAGTAATCTGGTTTAACATTATATTAGTGTTACCGTTTATATGCTTACATAGTGATAGATGTTTACTGACATAAAATAGGTACTTTCTATAATTACTAATTTTAACTTCATGGAACAGACGTTTATATCCTATTTTATTAATCTATGTTTTACTGTTGTCTTTCTTTGACTAAAAACAGCAACAGGGATGAGTGGTGGAATCATTTAAATGAGATACATTATTAGTTCTTAGTGTTTTCAATGGACGCAGTAGCTTTTAATGTTATTATTTTGTAGTGAATATATACTCAATTCAAAAGTTTGTTCATTTTTAGAAATTCATACCCTTTTAATTGGTATACAATTAAATTAATTTAAAAATACAGCCAAGACATTGATAATGGTGTTAATGCCTGGTTTACATTTTTTTTGCTTACACATGACTGCAAAGAAGTCAGTTCTTCAGTATTATAATGGTAAGATCCCTTAGCTCATTCTTAATTAGTCATGTTTAAATGCTATTTGGTTATAAGGGATAAGTTCATAATTTCATTAGCACAGCTGCAACCTTTTCCTCTCTTCAGTAAAGCAAGTAATGTGTCTTTCGTTGGTTGGAAAGGTACTGGCATTCCTAAAGTTTAGTTACAAAAAGTTTGCCAAAGCAAAACAGCTTTCAAAAGAAATTTATCATTCTGTTGCTTTTTTGTCAATTGAAAGTTATTCCATGTGTCAGGTTGCCACAAAACTATAAAGATTTTCATACAAAGGAGTCTAATATTCTCTTAAGAGAACAGTGCAAACTGGATCTAATCAGGATAGAAAAAGAAGGGGGAAGGGGATACACAATTGCACAAGAGGATAAGTACGTCAAAGACTGAAGTTTGAGAAGCAAACACCTTACAGGTCTTCAGTTGACTTCTTCATTAAACACATGCCAAATAACAGTGTCATCTGTAACAAAGAAAAAGATAACTTTAGGATGCTATGCTAAATTTGACTATGGGGTGAAAGGTAATTCCATCTACTGCACCACAGAGTAATGTTGTACGTTTCATGGTGCAGATTTGGGAAATGACAGGTGGACTATTGAGATGTCCTTGTGCTTTGTTGTTTCAGAATTATCTTGAAGAGGCTTTATCCACATAAACTATATATGGCTACCATTGGGATTCTGGAGAGCCTTGCATGCTTTCAGAAGTACATAAAGAATGAGAGTATGCAGGTTTTCAGTACAGAAGTTGTTTATCTGTAAATCCTGCTGCTAGCATTCTGCATACAGTACTGTTAATCAGTCTTACAAACTTCTTGAAATGTTTTGAACACTAAGATGTTTCATGCCTTAAGTATGGAATTGCTCAGTGTTTATAAACACAATAGTGTAACTCATATCCCCAATGTTTATAATAGTATTTTTTTTTTGCTAGCTCAGGTAAATTAATCATATCTCAATGTTAGCATTTTTGTAATGTAAAATATGAAAGGTGCCATTATTAAACTAAGCTAATCCTGTAAAAAATCCTAGGTATATAAAGCAAACCAAAAACTTGAGAAAGCAATGTTGCATCTTTATAAATGAGAGTGTACGAAATACCAAAAGTAATTTCAGCTTTCTAAAAGAAAAATGAGATCTGAGACTTGAGGACAAATGGCAATTCATTAGAATTTCTTCCATTTAATGTGATGTAGTAGGGTCTATGTTTAAGTGAAGAACCCTCTGTTAGGATTGCATATGCCATGCTTTGAAATAGATGAGAAAGGATATTAATCTTAAACTTTATTTTATAAAAATTGAAAAAGAACACTGAAGAAGAGTATTTAATGTTATTTCTTCAAGTTCTTATGTGGTCTCTCCCAAAGATTCCTTAGTTATGGCCCTGGAGGGCTTCATTGGCTTCAAGCTTTTGTTCTAACTAGTTTAACCAATAAGAAGCCAGTTCTCACTGTTAATGAAACTTGATGTTTAATTATATGGCTTGTTAGTGCTTTCACTCTTTGAAGACAAATCTTTAGCACTTTATACATTTTCTAACAATATTATCTATATGTTTTGTGGACCAGGACAGGGGTGTAATTCTTGGCCCTCATTTTTCTCTTTCATTTATTTCTAATCAGTTTATTAACACAAATAGTTAATTTTGCATATACACATGTTTAAATAGGACCTGGTTATCTGGAGATTTGGTGGGTACTTTTGTCATTTGAAATTAAAAACTAAATTAAAACTTTAGAACATTCAGCCACACAGAGCTTGCTAGTCCTATGCACATAATTCTTCTAAAATAAAATCAAGTCTAGTTTTTAAAGTCCTAGTATCTTGGTAGTTTATTCCATGCATTTGTTTTTCTTTGCAAAGAAAAACTTCCTAACATTTGTGCAAAATTTGCCCTTATCAAGTTTTCAGCTGTGTCCCCGTGTTCATGATTAATTCATTTTAAAATAAAAGTCTTGATCCACTGTACTAATTCCTTTCATAATTTTAAACACTTCAATCATGTCTCCTCATAATCTTCTGTTACTTGAATTAAAAAGGCTTGGTCTTTTAATGTTTCCTCATAATTCATCCCCCATAGCCCTAGAATCCACTCTCTGGACATTTTCCAGGCTACTATGTCACTTTTGTTGTCTGGAGACCAAAAGTGTACACAATACTCCAAGTAAGGCCTCACCAGTGTGTCATAATGTTTGAGCTAATTTTCTTGGCCTTCTACTCTACACATCGTGCTACATAACCTAACATTCTATTAGCGTTCTTTATGGTTTGTGAACACTATCTGGCATTTGATAGCGTTGGGTGCACTATGACTCCTAAGTCATAAAGTGTAGTTGCAATTTTCAGACCTCAAATTTAATATTTTTACTTCCTACATGTAATACTTTACATTGACTTACATTAAATTTCATCTGCCACAAATCTGCCCAGGCCTGTATGCTGTACCTTCTTGTAATGATTCAACAGATTCCAGATTATCTGCCACTGTACCTATCTGTGTATCTGCAAACCTAACCAGCTTGCTACTTATATTCCTGTTGAAATCATTTACATGAAGTTTACATGAACTTAGGGTGAATTATTTAAAACTCACTTTATAACCTTTGCACAGATTTTTACTAACAAACTATAAATTTGGTATGTCATTTAAGACCTCTGCTTTGTGCAGGACAAAAATATTTTTTCCAACAATGTTCACAGACAGTGTAACTTTTTATTGATTATATCACAATTCCAGTGGGTCACAAGTTTACATACATTTTAACTATGCCTTTAAACAGCTTGGAAAATTCCAGAAAACAATGTCAAACCTATAGGTATGATAGCCAGTTAACCTAATTGGAATCAACTTATGGATATATGTGAAGGCCTACCATCAAACTAACTGCCTCTTTGCTTGACATAATGGGAAAAGAAAAGAAATCGGCCAAGACCTCAGAAAAAAAAAGGTGGATCTCCAAAAATCTGGTTCATCCTTGGGAACAGTTTCCAATCGTCTAAAGGTTTCATGTTTATCTATACAAATAATAATATGTAAATATAAACACCATGGGATCACACAGCCGTCGTACCACTCAGAAAGGAGATGCATTCTGTCTCCTAGAGAAGAATGTACTTTGGCATGAAAAGTGCAAATCAATCCCAAAATAGCAGCAAAGGACCTTGTGAAGATTCTGGAGGAAATAGTATCTGTGTCCACAGCAGAATTATTCCATCCATTATCCAACCCACTATATCCTAACTACAGGGTCATGGGGGTCTGCTGGAGCCAATCCCAGCCAACACAGGGCACAAGGCAGGAAACAAACCCCAGGCAGGGCGCCAGCCCACCGCAGGCAAAATTAATCCTATATCGAAATAACCTACATGCCTGCACAACAAGGAAAAAGCCATGGCTCCAAAACCGTCATAAAAAAGCCAGATTGTGGATTGCACTGGCATATGGGGACAAAGATCTTACCTTCTGGAGAAATGTCCTCTGGTGTAATAAATCCAAGATCAAACTGTTTAGCCATAATGACCATCGTTATACTTGGAGGAACAAGGGTGAGGCTTGCAAGCAAAGGACACCATCCCAACCATCAAGCATGGGGTGTTGGGAGCATCATGTTGTGGAGGTGCCTTGCTGTTGGAGGGACAGGTGCGTTTCACAAAATAGATGGCATAACGAAGAAGGACAATTATGTAGATACACTGCAGCAACAACCCAAGGGCTTGGAATGGAAGTTGAAGCTCACTCGCATGTGGGTCTTCCAAATGAGCAGTGACCCCAAGAATATCTCTAAAGTTGTGACAAAATTGCTTAAGGACAACAGGGTTAAGGTATTGGAGTGGCCTTCACAAAGCCCTATCTTCAAGCCAGCTGAATATTTGAGAGTAGAACTAAGAAGCGTGTGTGAGTAAGGAGGCCTACAAACCTGTCCCAGATACACCAATTCTGTCTGGAGGAATAGGACAAAATTCCAGCAACTTACTGTAAGAAGGTTGTGGAAGACTACCCAAAACGTTTGGCTGAAGTTAACAATTTAAAGGCAATGCTATCAAATATTAACAAAGTGTATGTAAACTTGTGACCCACTGGAATTGTGGTATAGTCATTAAAAAGTGAACTACTCAGTCTGTGAATGATGTTGGGGAAAAATTACTTTTGCCCTGCACAAAGTAGATGTCTTCAACAATATGCCAAATTTATAGTTTATTAGTATAAAATCTGTGGAGGGGTTATAAAGCGAGTTTTAAAGAATTCACCCTAAGTGTATGTAAACTTCTGATTTCAACTCTATATTAAGTATAACGGAGGCCAATTCTGACAGACGGGTACCTCGCACTGTAACTCTCTGCATGTGAAACTCCCGCTCCTTTTAGTTTAATGCCCAATTTCTCATGTGGCACCTTTTCAGATGTTTTCTGAATGTCAAGATAAATAATATCGTGCTCTACTTTGATCGTATCCTTTTATTGCTTCCTCAGAGAATTCCAGCATGTTGGTAAAGCATGACCTTCCTCTTCTGAACCCATGCTGACTATTGTGAAACTCCTGTTCTTGCCATGTGTTGCTCAATCTTTCTCTTAATAAGTCCTTCCATTAATTTACCCGTGATGCACATTAAGCTTACTGACCTATAGTTGCTTAGATCTGCCTGGTCAACCTTTTATTATAATTGGGATAATATTTGCCATTTTCCAGTCCTTTGGAATTTCCCCAGTGTGCAATAGTATTCTAAAAATATGCATCATGGGGTTATATATGTACTCACTAACCTCCTTAAAAATTTGAGGATTAATATTATCTGATACTATTTTGTTTGATTTCAGCCCATTAAATCTAAGCAGAACTTCTCCCTCTACAATTTTCAAGTCACTGAATACCTCCTTAGTAGTTCCTTTTACCACTGGAAGGTTATCTGCTTCCTCACATATGAAAACTTAAGTTTAGAGTGAGTTTAAAGCATCTGTTATTTCACTGTCTGCATTTTTAATTCCCCTTTAGTATTCCTGATGCACTTCATGTCCTCCTTAACTTTCTTTGCTACTAAAATGCTGAAAAAATCTCTTTGGGTAATCTTTCACCTTATCTACTATATTACTCTCTAACTGCCTTTTAGCCTTCCTACTATCCTTAATGGTTGTCCTCATGTTCTCATATGCCCTATGGTTCACAATGGAGCTATTAAACCTATAGATCTTATTCAGCTGTTTTTTCCTTTGCAGGTTCTTTTTCAAATCTTTATTAACCCAGTAGAGTTTTTTAATATCCTACTATTTTCAAATTTAGGTATGTACCTGTCCCAGAATTATATGTAAAATGTTTTTGAACCTGTTCCAATGCTTCACAACTGTCTGTACACTTAAAAGCTTATCCCAGTCTGTCCTCCTTAGACTATGCCACATCTGCTCAAAATTTGTCCTATCAAAGTTAAACTTAATAGTCTTAGTCTTTTCATCCATGGTCATCCAAAACACTGAAAATTGTATTATATTATGGTCCCTTGACCCTAGTGGTTGAATTATCTCTGCACCCTCAATTCTATCCTGATTATTACAAAATAATAAATCTAGGCAGGCTTACCCCCATGTTGGTGCTTTAACATACTGTATTAAAAACAGTCACTGATTACTTCTAAAAACTCCTAGACTTGTGCTGTGCTATTTGCAAGGTTATTCAAGTTAATATTCAGTATTCCCCTGTAAACGTGCCTTTTTAATACTACTAAAATGATGTGCATTGAAATTTCTGTCTGCATTGGGCGGTCTATAACACTTCTAAATTAAGACCTCTTTATCTAATGCTTTCCAGACGAAGCTAGATGTCCTCTCTAAGATGGTGCTCATCGTCCAACTAAAGAGGACTTGCATTTAAATTCTGTTTGACATAAACAACAGTCCAACTCCTTTTATGTTCTGTGTATGCCTCCTAAAAATGTGAATCCCTCTGTTATACTCATCTTTTTTTTATTTATCTAGGTTCTGTTATTGTTATAATATCATAATTATGCTCCGCTTCATACAACTCCAACTCGCTTGTTTTATTTTTGATACTTCTAGCATCAAGGCAAGCTATATTTAATTTATTACTTATTTTACTTTTGCATTTAAAGTTAAACCTACTCATACCCCTGCCCAATACATTGATGCCCTCTGGTTCAAATGTAACCTGTCACAGCAGAACAGATTCCATCTGTTCCAAATGGTGTCCCAATGCCCCATAAACCCACACCCTTCTACCTTACACCAAGATTTGAGCCACACTCTATCTTACTTGAACTGGCATGGTGCACACACAGAACTTTGGGACAAGACTAACCAGTGACTATGTTTATTAGCTTTCGCTAATAGCTGTTTGCATACTGTGACGGAAAGTAAAGTCTTTTAGATTATCTTTATGTAAAACTAGGGGGCTCTCCCCCTGCTTGCTTTGCTCGCCAAACCCCAAATGGGTGCTTCACAGATCTGCCACTCACAGATGTACAATTTAAACAGATTATTTTCATGGGAATTATTACATATGAATAATATAACTATTTTACATTACAGCGAGTAATTAACCATAGTAAAAAAAAATAGAAAAATGTAATAAATTGAAAGAAAATGATGTTTCATATTGTGTTTATAGGTATTCTTTGTGTTATACATTTTCATTCTGTTTAGCTTTGAAATTAATACAAAAATACTTTTTAAACTTCCACTTTTACTGTAAAACTTGAGTACAAACATTTTTTTAATTAACTTTTTGTCAATATCGCATTGAATTTTGATTCCGTGTTTTAACCTGTACAACCCAGCATATAACTGCCTGTGAGTGAATATCGTTTCTTTCTCTCAAATAAACTGACTTTTTCAAATGTTTGTCCCTGTGATTTGTTAATTGTCATAGCAAAAGCTATTCTAATGGGATACTGTACAATGTTTTAATACAAATGACATATCAAGATCTCCTTTGGTGTCAAATGTTATCTGCGGAAGATGTAATACATTAAGTTTCTTGTCTCCTGTTAAAAATTGTTCGACCATTTTTGAATACAACTAATCTTGTCCTATTGCATAGCCCATCACTCAGACATAAATTACAGAATAATATTACAATACATCGTTCTTTCAACAGTAATCCGGCCGGTGGAAGACCAGACGGTGTTAACGGTTATAAATATTCTATGGGATTTTGTAAGTTGATGTTTTTATCTTCCACAACATCACCACCAATTGTTTCAGCATAATCTATTGATGCGCATTTAACTAATTTGCTGTGTAACTGATCAATAATTTTCGCGTTAATTAGTTTGACTTCATCGTTTCTCGGTGTTAGGTTTGCCGGTGTACTCTTTCTTCTGTTGATAACCCTTCAGTAAGACATAATAAGTCTTCTTTTATTGGGAACTTAAAGTGAGGAAACCCTAAAAATGCATAAGAGCCGAGAGCGCAGGAACTGAGTCTGACAAAAGTATTCACACAAATGAGAGGTGAGAGGACCGTGTACATGGCTGAAAAATGGTTGAGAGGAAGGCAGAACTTGAAAAAATCTCTTGCCAATAGTCTTTTCTCGCATGACTTGCCAAGAGATTTTTTCAATAGTCTCTTCTTAAGATGTTCTTTTATAATAGATTTGTTTTCTTTAATAAGACACTTTTTTCCCCTTTAATAATCATGTTGAACAAAATAGTTCGTTTTCCAGTTTACACTAGGGTACTGTTGCTCTTTTGTGATGTTAAATATAAAGCACTTTTATTCAGTAGCTCAACATTTTACATTCAATATTGGTTTTAGCTGTAAATCAATTAGGCTATTTGGAGTCTTATACTTCAGAAAATGTTTTTTGCAGCATTGTATATGAACTTCTTAAAAATAAATGTACTTTTACATGAGAAACCTTTTTGTTTTTTTATATTTTGCTGTTACAGATTAGTTTTCTGTTTGCTGTTACTTAAAATTATTTTGGGCAATAGAATGTCTACAACGTAGATAATCTTGCTTCTGCTAATGCAACATATGAGGATTTCTTCACTAGCTATAGATGAATATATACCTTTGACAATTATTTTTATTTATTTTTTTTTTTACCACAGAGTAATATTGTAATTACATGTTTATTGACATGTGTCTTTCTGTTACAGCCTAGGTACAACCAAAAAAGGAATTGGACCAGCCTATTCTTCCAAGGCAGCTCGGACAGGTTTAAGAATTTGTGACCTTCTAGCAGACTTTGGAGAGTTTGAAAAAAAGTAGGAAATCAACTGTTACAATTTTACTGAACATATTTTTATGTTCACAGCAGGAATTAAGAGCACCTAATGATGGATGGATATTTTAAAATTTCTGTACCTAAAAAAAAAAAAAAAAATTGATATGGTTGAATGGGACTGTTTATTCAACACATTAGGCAAATTTTGGTTCCAAACAATTGTGCATGGATCAAACTACTTTATACTTGTCCAAAAGCCTCCGTTCATTTTAACAACATTATTTCAAGATAACTGTAAACTACAATGTGGTACTTGACAAGGATGTCCCATATCACCTTTGCTCTTTGCACCATTAGCTGTATACTTTCAAAATGCACCTGAGATAAAGGATATTTTCAGAGGGCTTGAACAGAAAATATCACTATATGCAGATGATAGAGTATTGTATATATTGGACTCACAAAATTTTGTGTCAGAGGTCCTAAAATCATTAGCAGATTTTCAAAAGCTAGCTGGGCTTAAAATCAGTTTGAATAAATGTGTGCTTTTTCCAGTTAATTCTCTTGCACATAGTATCAGACTGGACACCTTCCTATTTAACTTAGGAGATCAGTTTAAAATATCTAGGGATAAATATTACAAGTAAATATGAAACTCTTCTTCAACAAAATTTTGCTGTTTGCATGGAAAAAGACTTGACTAGATGGTCCACCCTCCACCTTATGTTGGCAGGGAGAATCAACAATTGTTAAGATCACCATCTTTTTGAGGCTGCTTTTCCTATTTCAAAGCATCACCATATACATTAACAAATTATTTTTTAAGAAAGTAGACTCAATCATAATTTATTTGTAATTCGAAACATGCGTGCCTCCAAAGGGCGACTCTACAACAACCTAAAGCAGAAGGGCATGGCAGTACCCAATTTTCAATTTTATTACTGGGCATAAAATATACAAGCTATAAAGACCTGGGGCCTCATGTATAAACCGTCGGCACCCAGCATCAAAGCAGTGCTACTGTTCCTGTTTGTTTTTCAATTCTTTTCTAGATTCACATCCCTGACATGGTTTTATCAAATATACTGAAATTAACCACATATTGTTTATAAATGTAAGACATCCGATTGTAATCATCCTGTAACAATATAATGGTCCACAGACAGGCCAAACTTTTCCAAACACCATAGCTGCTTAAGTGTTGTTCCTCTCAGTGCACCACTCACTACTTCTGTTTGAACTTCACCCATTTGGCAAATGCTTCAGAGCCTTTTCTGTATGAACCTCGACGTTCAGAAACCGCTTCATCACAAGAGCTGTAAACGCACTCAATCACTCCAAGTGCTCCCGGTAGAACTGTTTGTACTTAGAATTTTAATTACCTCACTGTAAACTTGCACTACAGTTGTAATATTGCACAACCAGAGCCACTTTATGGACCATTTGCACTATATGTATATTGTACTTATGCTTTCATATTGTATATTTTTTCATTGTTTTTTAAATTATTATTGTTACTTTCATTATTATTTCAAAAGAAAATAAGTTTATGAAGGATTTGCATATTGAATCTCATTGTACCATACAATAACAATAAAGGAATTAAATTCAATAGATGATAGCGCATATTTACATATGATGACGACTGGCTTTCATGTTGATTTAGATTTCCAAAAGCTGTCTTCTTGGAGCCCTTAATATCATTTTTAAGATGAAATGCATTAAAGTATGTATATTACATTATACACATTTTTAACTTCATTTACATAATACATACTGTTAATAATTTAATATGTGGGCGCAGTGGTAGGGATGAGCTGTGTCCTCGTCCAGGATTTGGTCCTGCATCACTCTGTATGCTTGCTGGTACTGGATGGATAGATGGATGGATTAATTAAACATGAACTACAAAGTTATTTCAATGTTCATTAAATGTTTTGAAGAATTGGCGTTCTAAGCTTAGAGATGGTTTTACATTTATTAAAGAGCTTATTGTGTGGCAATTGGTTACGTGGAGAGAGAGAGAGAAAAGGAAGGACAGGAATGGCGGGTTGGTTATGTTTGAAAGAGAGTATTGCTGCATTAAATTATTTTATCGAGGGTCGTGCACATCCCAGCAAGCATCTTGCAGGAGGCAGGAACAATCTCTGGACGGGATGCCAGCTTATCACTACCACTGTGCCACCTTCCCCCATGTTTAATACATGCTTTAATTCATTTCATCATGAAAATATCAAGTATACATCCTAATATTTAAATTGTTCAGAGAGCTGTAATATCATAAATATAATGTATTCTGTGTCCTATTGATGTAAGAGAAAGCCTGTAGTGATTCACACACACAGAACACATAATACGAAGCATTTAATGTGCTACTTCAGTTATGATTGGATCTGAGAAACTCTAGTAAATTTAACATTTATTTTAAGGTGAAGGTTACGAAGTTCTACTTTAATGAAAAAGTAAACTACAAGATTAAAGTGGACATTTCATCCTTCTTTTCTTTTCTAATACACATCAGTGTGACACTGAGACCGTGGGGTACAACTCACCTTTTAACATTGGTATCTGACCACTTCTTTTTTTTTTTTTTATTTCGGGCTTTATTCAACTTACTGATCTTGAACTTCTGAATTTCTCTGCCACTCTGTATCACTCAATTGACTTCCTTTTGTTGTTTATAGCACTGCTTAGATCAACAAATAGTACATTTTTCCTTGTCTCCACTTTGCATTTGCTGACATTTTTTTTCACGTGCTTTAGCCATTGTCTTTTAACCAAACACTGAACGGGGAAGGTGATATTTTCAGTGCATCCAGAAAGTATTCACAGCGCATCACTTTTTCCCCATTTTGTTATGTTACACCCTTACTCCAAAATGGATTAAATTCATTTTTTTCCTCAGAATTCTACACATAACACCCCATAATGACAACATGAAAAAAGTTTACTTGAGGTTTTTGCAAATTTATTAAAAATAAAAAAACTGAGAAATCACATGTACATAAGTATTCACAGCCTTTGCTCAATACTTTGTCGATGCACCTTTGGCAGCAATTAGAGCCTCAAGTCTTTTTGAATATGATGCCACAAGCTTGGCACACTTATCCTTGGCCAGTTTTGCCCATTCCTCTTTGCAGCACCTCTCAAGCTCCGTCAGGTTGGATGAGAAGCGTCGGTGCACAGCCATTTTAAAATCTCTCCAGAGATGTTCAATCGGATTCAAGTCTGGGCTCTGGCTGGACCACTCAGGGACATTCACAGAGTTGTCCTGAAGCCACTCCTTTGATATCTTGGCTTTGTGCATAGGGTCGTTGTCCTGCTGAAAGATGAACCGTCGCCCCAGTCTGAGGTCAAGCGCACTTTGGAGCAGGTTTTCATCCAGGATGTATCTGTATATAGCTGCAGTCATCTTTCCCTTTATCCTGACTAGTTTCCCAGTTCCTGCCGCTGAAAAACATCCCCACAGCATGATGCTGCCACCACCATGCTTCGCTGTAGGGATGGTATTGGCCTGGTGATGAGCGGTGCCTGGTTTCTTCCAAACGTGACGCCTGGCATTCACACCAAAGAGTTGAAGAATTTTGTTTCTCATGGTCTGAGAGTCTTTCAGGTGCCTTTTGGCAAACTCCAGGCGGGCTGCTATGTGTCTTTTACTAAGGAGTGGCTTCCGTCTGGCCACTCTACCATACAGGCCTGATTGGTGGATTGCTGCAGAGATGGTTGTCCTCCTGGAAGGTTCTCCTCTCTCCACAGAAGACCTTTGGAGCTCTGACAGAGTGACCATATGGTTCTTGGTCACCTCCCTGACTAAGACCCTTCTCCCCCGATCGCTCAGTTTATATGGCCGGCCAGCTCTAGGAAGAGTCCTGGTGGTTTCGAACTTCTTCCACTTACGGATGATGGAGGCCACTGTGCTCATTGGGACCTTCAAAGCAGCAGAAATTTTTTTGTAAACTTCCCCAGATTTGTGCCTCGAGACAATCCTGTCTCGGAGGTCTACAGACAATTCCTTTGACTTCATGCTTGGTTTGTGCTCTGACATGAACTGTCAACTGTGGGACCTTATATAGACAGGTGTGTGCCTTTCCAAATCATGTCCAATCAACTAAATTTACCACAGGTGGACTCCAATTAAGCTGCAGAAACATCTCAAGGATGATCAGGGGAAAAAGGATGCACCTGAGCTCAATTTTGAGCTTCATGGCAAAGACTGTGAATACTTATGTACATGTGCTTTCTCAATTTTTTTATTTTTAATAAATTTGCAAAAATCTCAAGTAAACTTTTTTCACGTTGGTATTATGGGGTGTTGTGTGTAGAATTCTGAGGAAAAAAACAAATTTAATCCATATTGGAATAAGGCTGTAACATAACAAAATGTGGAAAAAGTGATACGCTGTGAATACTTTCCAGATGCACTGTATATTGTTTTCCTATTAAAATATGCAAAATTATGGGAGGAGTCAGTTGGGGCGGCAGGCTTGTGCACATGCGTTACTTTTCACACTGACCGGGATTTATTGAGCTGAAGTGCGTGGAAGTTGGCTTACACACGGTTTTGTGCATCTCAATTTTTTGTGCGTACACACTGGACATTAACACAAAATGATGAATGTCCATAAGCCTGGTCTGCAATAGAAATAAAATCTTGCAGTACTCATTTATATACCCTGCTCTGTGCCCCAGGTAGTAGAAACGACCATCATTACACTAAAAAGTCAATTACCCTTCATTCTCTTAAGAATATGGAACCAGTGTAGGAAGCACTTTGAGACAGAAAAGCTTTTATCTGTTGCACCTCCACATAACAACCACCTTTTTCCACCCTCTCAAACATATACACTGTTCAATGTCTGGAAAAAGTCTGGGCTTAAAAAACATAGAGGATTGTACATAGATAATGTCTTTGCATCCTATGAACAATTAGACTTCAAATACAACTTCACATCAACACAATTCCTCTACTACTTTCAAGCTGGAAACTATGCCAAACAGAACCTGCCCAATTTTCCTCACCTTCCACCTTGTTCTATTCCAGAAGAATTATTTATCAGTCTTGAAGACTGTGATAGCATCTCTACAATTTATAAAAATATTTTATTTTAAAGTCTCTTCCTTTCAAAGGCCCCATAGTACATTGAGGAAAGGATCTGTCACTCAATATTTCAGAAAAGGGGCAGCCATGCACAGAATACACCCAAGCGCTGTCTGTGCAAAACATTTAGTCATTCAACTTAAAATCTTTTATGAAGTGTATTTATCTTATTTAAAATTGTCCAGAATGTTTCCAGAGCAAGATTCAACCTGTGAACATTGCAGTCTAGCTCCAGCCTTACTAAGCCACATGTTCTGGGCATGCACCAAATTAACAACATTTTGGACAAAAATATTTGCATGCCTGTCAGACAGCCTTGGCGTCACAATTACTCTTTGGTGTACTCCCAGATGGCCTTAAAATGTAGAAGGACAAACAAATGGTAATTTTATTTACAACACTACTAGCACGTAGACTTACCTTGCTTAACTGGAAGAATCCCACCTCACCACTCTTAAGTTAGTGGGTAATCGATGTTCTATACTACTTGAAATTGAAAAAAATTAAATTCTCACTTAGAGGATCTGTTCAAAACATTTTTAAAATATGGCAGGATCAAATCAATAATATTTTAGAATAAGCTTACCATAAAGGATGCCATTTTTTTCTTGCGCCTTTTATAGAGTAGCTTCGGTTGCTGGCCTCTCTCTTTCGCTTGGGTGAGGGTCAAATTTTGCTTTGATTTGTTAAATTTCTCTTCACTGTATGGAATGTTATCGGTTTCTAATTAAACTCAATAAAAATTATTAAAAAAACATTTTCTGTACCTAAAAACAGCAATAGTACAGTTTAAAAAGTGTGAAAATCATACTGTTCATAAACCATTGACATTGTTAAGCCTTCATAAGTTAGTAAAAGGGCTAGTCACTGGAGTAAACTTGTGCATTCCTTTGTAAATATTACTGTAATCTAAGTACTGCTTTTTCCACACATTTTTTAACATTCTTGTTCAAAAACGTGATGATGTCATACATTTCAAAAGTCAGTAAAATGCAAGCCATGTAAATTAAGGAGTGCATTCTTTTGTAAACACTACAATACACTGAAGCAGTATTTTCCAAATGTCACTCAAAGGGACTTTTAAAATTCTGCTTGACACTTAAGCATATTAGGAATATAAACTACTTAAGTAAATGTTTAACAGTCTCAGACCAATTTTAGAAAGTGGATGAGTACATTTTTAATAAGTTGTCTTTTAAATATCTTTTTATAGAATTATTGGGTGTGAGGAAACTGCAGTTGTATTGAGCTTGTATCAATATTTATTGATAAGATCTCAATAGTGAATTTAACTTCTTTCTAAAAGAACACAGTACAGACACTAAGCTGTCTTAGATAAAGTAGTGCTTCCTGAGAAGAAGCATTTTTCAACACCCATTTAACAAAATTTTTCTGTCAGCTTTCAAAAAGACCACCCCTCTAAAATGTAAATGATACCTAATATACTGGTAACCTGAGAATGCAGACTCCAGGAGCAAAAAGCAGAAGTCATCACTATTTTCTGCCATTGTGAATGGCCATGTTTTCAAGTGTCACGAGTGTCTGAAGGCTGTAGGCTGCTTTTTTTAAAGTATCTGTTTTTTTGAGTCATAAGCACCTTTTTTGTTGAAGTGTTCAAACTAAAAAGTAAAATAGGAATAATAATACTAAGGAATACAAAAAAAACCCACATAGTTCAAACATACTGTATACATATCACCCAAAATATTTAAGCTACATTAGAATATACAGTATTTAAATATTTATTTTTTATTATTGTAAACATTTGAATGTTAATTTTTGGCTAATTTGAGTGTATTTAAAGTCGAATGTAAAATTTGAATAGTGAATGCGAGGAGGTTTGGGGCTGCTGCTCCATGTATAGAGTAGAATATGAATGTGAATTGCCGCTCAAAAGTGTATTTAATGTGGACAAAATTGATATTACGGAAAATGAGCAATGGTACTGTATCAAAATTTGTCAATAATTTTGACACTGTTATGTACTTCCTGTATGTCCACCTGTTATAAAAAATGTAAAATGCTGTTTATTTTTTTTTTTTAATAAATGCCAAAACAGTGTATTTAATTTCATTACTGGAAGTATCCTGATATGCATTGGCTGTGTTGTTGGTAAAAAATAATCTGCCATTGTATGGTTTGACTGATGCATTTGACTTCTCCTTCTTTACATTTCAGATTCCGTGTATTAGCAGGGCAGTATCAGTCCATGTATTCTTCTCTTAATATTGATGTAGATACTGAGCTTGAGCAGCTTAAGGTATAGTATTTCAAGTTAATGAGACAAACTCTATTACTGAAAAGTCCATGAAATTCTTAAAAAAAAAAAAAGTAAATGGTACTGAAGTCATGGAAAATATTAAAGTAAATTCCAGTAATAACAGATTTGTTATTTCCCCAATAAAACCCTCACATCTGTCATTAATATCACGTTCAGTGACTTTAAACATTAACATATAACCTTACATGTTTGGCGAGCACACCAACTGGTATAAATATGTAGTAGCCGTTTGCTTACACATTGAATTATTAGTGTTGAGTTGCCGTTAAATAGTTAGCAAGGTAAATTACACTGTGTATATTAGACATGTTACTGTGATTTATAAAGCTGTCAGAAGTTTGCAAACTTGAAATGGTTGTAAAATGCCGACTGAAAAAATTGCCTTCAAGTAGACAGATCAAATAAGCATACTGTATGACTGGGTGCTGTTACTGTATGAAGAGGTTTCACATTGGATATATGGGTGAGTCCCCTTTGAAAAGCCTTATGAAAGTAAGTAAACATTGTGAACTGAAGTAGAGCAAGGAAGCCAGTAATTTTCTTAAGAATTTTTTTAACCTTTTGCGGGGCATATAACCACCGCACTAGTGAGCTGTTCAAGTGTGTCAGTAGATTAGCAGGCAGTTGCTCTAGTGTAGACTCTTGATAGGCTAGTGATACTTCCACTATATCACCATCTTTGTCTTCATGTGTGACTAAACTTTAATGTTTAAATCCTCTGTGATGGATAAGTATTATTTATACAAGTCATGCAAAGACATGGCTAACATTTTTTAGGAAATGTTTCCTGATAGTGAGGCGATAGAAAGTCATACAGTATGCATGGATGCCTTTCCCAAGGTATACCTTGTACTTTTCATACACAATCATTTACTACGTAAAATATGGTAAAATAATTTTTATGACTTTATTTGCCTCATATGTGTTGGGTTGCTGGCACACCAAAACACTAAAGTTTTTGTGCTTTAATGCATTTTATTTTGTAAACGGCGCTTAAACCGAACATGCTTTTTTTCCATGATTTCTTTATATCTTTTGCTTACACACACACCAAAATATTGACATGATTCCAATATGTGCACATCACATGCATATATGGACCTGCGTAGAATTCGTTATTTTTTTCATGTATGTATTTTAATTTTAATGGTGTATGTATTGTTGATAGAGCTTTTATTATGAAGCCCTAAAAGTCAGATATTAATTTTTATGACTGTTTTTTGTATTTAATGTTAATTGCATATAAAATGAAGGTGCTGTTTGACACTTGTTGTGCAAGCCAGTATGTATCTATTCTGTGCTTATAAAATGTATTCCCATTTTTCAGATGTATGCAGAGCGTGTTCGACCTCTAGTCACAGATGGTGTATATTTCATGTACACAGCCCTACAAGGACCCCCAAAGAAGATCTTGGTAGAAGGTGCCAATGCTGCACTTCTTGATATTGACTTTGGTAAGCTTTATTAAAAATGTCTAAAATTCTGTTTGAATGTATTCATTTCAAAAATAGATTTTTTTTATCTGCCAAATTCTAATATTTGTTAGATTAAAAAACATGGTGAGAAACTTGCAGACATTACTTGATCTTCTACCACTAACCTGGCCTGTTTTTGATTGTCATAGGTATTTCAACTTGTATAGGGATCATTAGTAGATGTGCTTTTAGTAATTATCTTACATCTGAGGTGAGGTAGTAGCAAATGTGCATTCACCCTAAATCCAGTCTTTTTTGTATAGTTTTTGTAATGACTAAGTATCAATTAATTATCTACAGATGCTAATTAAAGTACAGTAAAATTTTACTTTCTTACATTTTTGTCTGTATTTTATTGAATAGTATCATAGTAACATTTTACATGGGTAATGCCTAATGTAAAGGGTAAGGTTTAAAAAACATTACAGTAAAAATCCTGCAGGCATGGAAATGATGTAATTCATAACAGTAATTTTTTTATTGTGAATCTTAAGGAAGTTCTTATATTTTCAAGTGACATAGAAAGAATATCAAACCTCTGGGGTTACAATGGGGAATAAACTAATGCAATGCAGCCTTTAAAGGTAAAATCTCGTATGTTTACTCTTGCAATCTGGATCTGTGTATATGTCACAATTCCTCAAATTTCATCGACTGTTTATTAATTAAATCCCTCTGGTTTCCCAGTGAAGTTCCTTCTACTTTTGCTATATTAAGCCCATAATCATTTATGAGTCTTGCCTTTAATAATATCAGTTTTTTGTATTAGTCGTCATACTCTGTATTTTTTAAATTGTGACATTGTTTTGTAACATTGTTTTCTTTTTAATGTACATTGTGATTGAGCATACTTTAAATGGAACTTTATAAAATATTGATTGAACAATTAAAGTGTGAGACTTTGTTCACAGTGTATTGCTGAGTCGTTATCCTGCTGATTGATGAAGTAGTAGGCAGTAGGTTTAGTCTTCTTGTTGTTTGGCCTTTAAATTTTTTTGGTTGAAACCTGCCAAGATAAGACTAGTGTCTTTATCCTATTCACTGTGAATGGAAGTTACTGATTATTTCAGCAGAGATCTTGGAGCTCTTTATCATAACTATGAAAGTGTTTGTGTAGGGTGTATGCTGATACCCTCTCCACACTTGTCTCTCTTACCTTGTGCTGAAATTGGGCTACATGCCGCAGGAACCCTGAATTGGATTAAGTGGTTATCAGAATGTTATGCTGCATACTGTTGAATCAATAGTGGTTTATGAGAATATTTCCATGGTGAACAATTAGTACTCAGATTTAGGCATATAATAATTTAGCAAATACAGGCCACAATCCCATGCTATTTGTCATCAGCATGTCTTAAACTCTTATCTTTTTTTTTTATTTTTTTTATTTTTTTTTAGTGATGTAGAAGACATTTTTTGTGTCTTTTATGCTTGTTATAGTTTTTGAAATGAATGTGATCAGATGATGGCAAACAAAATCAGTCATAGATGCTTTTTAGTCATGCATTTCTAAACATAAAGTAGTGAGTGTATGTACTAATTTTGTTGCATTTATTTTGAAGCTGTTTCTTTAGATGCTGTTAGTTTTAACAGTCAGTTATTTTTTGGTGTTTCTAACTCCAAAATGTAAAACTGTTTACAGGTAGATATTGACTTTTTTAGATTTGCTATAGTTTCTACCTGACTTATTTTTAGCTACTACATATTTCATTCTTCACGTCAGTTCTTGGCTTTCTCATTTGTGTGCTCTAACTAGTCACACATTTTTGGATCAATAAGAACAATATAAATGCTTAGTTTGTTTTCCTTTTTATGGAGTTTACATTTTGACTTAAGGAAAACAATTTTAAATTGATTTTTTTGTAGACAATCGAGAATGAGCCGCTTTATTGTTTTTTCCTAATATTTTAAATGTAAAAAAGACTAAAATTGCCACATTGCATTTTCATCTGCTCAAAAATTTGCTCTATTCAATTTTGAGCAGTTGGTGCTTACCTGTTATCAAAAGAAGATTATTTCATTTTCATTGATCAAAATGCAAGTTTTTCCATTACTCTGGAAAATTCCTGATTGGTTGAATCTGAACTAAATGGGCAACTCTGAAACCTTGTCTGTCTGTTTAATATAATGTTTGTGTAATAATTGTATTGTAATACAAAAAATATGAAGATAAAATATATGGTGTATAGTTGATAGTATAGATTTTTATAATACCAGATTACAAAATTACTAACAGAATACCCACAGTTATATTGTAACAATCCGTGCAAAATCAATAATGAAAAAATACGGCAGACAAAGCAAGGCTCGTTAACCTAATTAAGAGCACCACATATTAATATACAATAAACATGATATATACACACACTAGCAAATGTAAATCATACAGAGATTGTCAAAAACAATTCTTCCTGCTGTCCTTTGGAACCTTAATGGTGCAGCTTCAGTTTATACAGAAATTTCATCAGCTTAAAAATGCAAGTTCAAAGTTAAGTACTACTGTAAGTAATGTTTTTTTTTCTTTTCAGTACAAGAATAATATAAAATATTACCTTTTTTTTTCAGGGACATACCCTTTTGTTACTTCTTCAAATTGCACTGTTGGAGGAGTGTGCACGGGTCTTGGCGTACCTCCTAGAAATGTTGGCAAAGTGTATGGAGTTGTAAAGGCCTATACAACCAGAGTTGGAGTTGGTGCTTTCCCTACTGAACAAGTCAATGTAAGTGATGATATATTGCCTGGAATGACCTTGGATATTTATTTGTAAATCTGACAACCTTTAATAGTTCCCTGGCAATCATAATCTATCTCTGCTTTGACTAAATTATTTTATTGATTACTTTCTGGTTTTCAGGAGATTGGAGACTTGCTTCAGAAACGTGGGTCTGAGTTTGGAGTGACAACTGGTCGCAAGCGGAGATGTGGGTGGCTGGATCTGGTCTTAGTCAAATATGCCCACATGGTCAATGGCTTTTCAGCGTAAGAAGAACATTTTATTAAGCATATGTCCCCTATCTTTAAAGTAAATCACATTATGTAAAATAAATATGAACACCATAAGACTAAATCAAATTTATAAAGTTTGGCTATGTGAGGACAAAGCATCAGATTGAGTTACAGTAATTCTTGAAAGCTGGTGAACCCTTCAGAATTTTCTGTATTCCTGCATAAATAGGACTTGAACTATCATCACATTTTCACACAAGTCCTAAAGGTAGAGAACACAGCTAAACAAATGAGACAAATATCATTTGGGCAATTATTTAAAATCATATCTGCGAGTGAACCTAGCAGGTAACTTGAAGGTGAGATTATAGTTAAGTGTTGTCAATGGTCGTCAATCACTGTGATGATAGGTGTGAATAGGCATCCTGTTTATATTAAAAGACCAGGGTTCTATGAATGGCTTCATCTTCAAACATGGTTGTGCAGCATCTGTGTATCATGCTACTGGTAAAGGACATTTCAGTGGACCTCAGAAAAAGAATTGTTGATGCTTATCATGTTGGGAAAGGATACAAAACTATTTCTAAAGAGTTTGGACTGCGCCAATCCACAATCACACTGATTGTGTATAAATGGAGACGTTTAAGACTATTATTACTCGCCCCAGGAGTGGTCGACAAACAAAGATCACTACAAGGGCAAGGAGTGTGATTGTCCATGAGGTCACAAAAGAACATAGGGTATCTTCCAAGCAACTAATAGAATAACTCACATTAGTTAATATTAATGTCCATGAGTACACCATCAGGGGAACACTAGACAACAGTGGTGTGCATGGCAGGAAAGGAAAAAGTCACTGCTTTCCAAAAAACATTGTTACCCATCTACAGTCTGCTGAAGAACAGGTGGACAAGCATGAAAGCTATTGGAGTAATGTTTTATGGACAGAAGTGACCAAAACAGACCTTTTTGGCTCAAATGAGAAGTGTTATATTTGGATAAAGAAAAACACTGCATTCTAGCATGAGGACCTCATCCTATCTGTGAAACATTGTGGTGGTAGCATCATGCTTTGGGTCTGTTTTGTTTGTGTCTAGGCTGGACAGCTTGCCATTGTGGACTGGAAAATGAATACTGAATTATACCAGTGATATTTCTAACGGAAAATGTCAGGACATCTGTCCGTGGACTACATCTCAAGAAAAACTGGGTCACACACCAAGACAACAACCTTAAGCACACAAGTGGTTCTACTGGAAAGTGGTTGAAGAAGAGTAAAATAAAGGTTTTGGAATGGCCAAGTCGAAGTCCTTACCATATCCCAATATTGAAAAACCCAGCAACATCCCTGAGTGGAGGCAGTTCAGTATGGAGGAATGGGCTAAAATTTCTCCAAGCCAATGTGCAGGACTGTTCAAAACCTACTGGAAATGTTTAGTTGCAGTTATTGCTGCAAAAAGAGTTTACACCAAATACTAAAAGCAAAAGTTCACATACTTTTGCCACTCACAGATTTGTAATACTGGGTGATTTTCCTCAATAAATAAATCTCCAAGTATGATATTTTCGTCTAATTTGTTTAGGTGTGAAAATTTGATGATGTTTTAAGTCATTTAATGTAATGCCAACACCACTGTACATACAACAGGAGAGCTATATTTAATATATGCTCTTTATTTTATTGCTATAGACAGACAGAATCTGTTTAAACTAATGCAACATACTTAGTTGTGCTTCTTCTTGTCAATAATAAACATTCATAGTCTAGGTTGGAAGAAGTATGTGAGCCCATGTATTTAATAACTGGAAAGAACTCTTATGGATTTGTTCGAAAGGGTATGGTTATATATTTTAATAGGAAAATACTCAATGATTCATGAGAACTGCTATTGAAAATAGCTCATTTAAGGGAGAAAAGCTTTAATAATGAGATAACTAATACTATCCAGTTACTGGGGCAATTTCCAGCTGTGTTATAACTCAGTCAGTTTATCATTTATTTAGCTATCAGTAGTCTATATACAGTACAGTGATTTTTGGTATTCCATCTTATTATGTCTTTAGTTTCTACTAAAATATAAACACTTGTATCATTTTGTTTAATTTCTAATGTGCTCAAATCATTTTTATTCTTGTCATTTTGTAGCTTGGCGCTGACAAAGCTGGATATTCTTGATGTGCTTAAAGAGATCAAAGTTGGTGTAGCTTATAAAATAGGAGATCAGAAGATCGAATATTTTCCGGGTAAGAAAGTCGTATTTACTTGGACTGTCAAGTGCCTTTAAAAATATAAATTCATTAATCAGATAACTTTGAATGTAACAGAATATTTTATACTGTCTTCATTAAGTGCTTTTCCCTTTTCTGATGATGATGTATGCTTAAAACGTCTCAGTAGAGCAAATAATATGGTTGGAGAACAGTGCAAGGTTGTGTGAGTTTACTTCCTTTCTGAGTAATATTTTCTTTTTCCATTTTGTAGCTGAATGATGTTTGGATATTCTGTCTGTCAGAATAGCTGGAGAATTATATCTTACCTCTAGTCTCATGTGGTTTTTTGATGTACGCTGATTAGGCTTTCATCATTATATAGCTAATTCAATATCCTCAAATTTAATACATATACCATCAGACACATTTAAATACTACACTGCAGGGAAGTAGAAAATGGTATTTTAACAATGAAAGAATTTGAATTGTTTATTACTAACTGAAGTATCAGGTTTTGACTAAGTATAAATAAATTGGGGGGAAATAGTGTTTTGAAAATGTAACATGGCTAAACACAACCCAAGATGATACAAAAACATATTTGTAGGCAAAAGCTGTAATTCGGTGAGGCAGTCAAATTTATTATCTACATTAGTTGAGAAGGGCATGATGTAACTGTTGCCTGAAATTAGATCCAACTTGGTGCACCAGCATTCAAAAACAGTCTCCACATGAATTTTAGGATGCACCTAATGTGCTATGAACATAAAAGACATACTGCCGACTTTAGCCAACTATGACACAAAATCACGTCATACATATCCCTTTTAGTGTGATTTTTTTAGCACAGTAACATCATACTATTTTTAGACTTTAGTAAAAGACTGGTATCCTCCCCCAATGTCAACATATATTTGTTCACCATACTCTAGAATGCTTGGGTGTTCTTTGAACGTGATGTCAGGTTTATTCCACGTTGACAAGAAAGACAGGTTTACTTATATTACTTGAAGAGGTGTTTTGTGACACTTAGACGTTGCATCACAGCCCCACCTTCTAACCCACTTAACATGAATTTCCAGAAAATAAACTACCTGAAAATCAGGAAGTATAACTGATGCTAAAAAAGTAACAATCTACTTTAAGGCACGTAAACCGCTTTTTTACAGTGAATCTTGCACTAATATGAACCAAAAGTTACATATTATGATAATATTTTTAAAACTCTACTCATGTAAGCACCCCTTATACCCCCTTGCAATTTTCCCTGTTTATAGTGATACATTAAAATTTGGCCCATTCCTTGCTTCAGTAGTGAACATGAATTTTGGCTGAATTTAGTAAGAACATTGATGGGAGTTTATTTTGGAATACTTATTGCCCTGTTCCCTGTCCTTGCACCAGTTAGCTAATGTAGCTCTGTCATGAGCACAAATATTTTGACAGCATAGAGTTAAAAATTGTTGAGGTGTTCAGAGGCTGCCAGGACATTGACAATAAATTTGTGCATTTTAGAGCTGTTGTGTCCCTGGATAAGGAAGAGTTAGTTTAACTGTTTGAACATATAGTGAAAGTTTAGGTTTATTATAAGATGACTACAGTTCTGTGATTGTAAGTTTAAACAGATTCATAGTCCCAGAAATACTTTTTCTAGTGTTCACTTGGAGAACAGATAAACATCTGATGCTGACATTCAGGAAATGCAAATGTCAGAACAGTCCTATTAAAAAAATAATACATTTTAAGATAGTAATAAATAATAATAATACTTTGCATTTATACAGCGCTTTTCTCACTACTCAAAATGCTCAGCAATTGCAGATTAAGGGCCTTGCTCAAGGGCCCAACAGAGCAGAGTCCCTTTTGGCATTTACGGGATTCGAACCGGCAACATTCCGATTGCCAGTGTAGATCCCACCACTTCACATCTCAACATACAATATACTAAGAGTTTAAGATACATTACCATGAACTGTGGTTTATAAATCTTGCATTATATCCGGTTACAAACTACTGAGTACATTCATGATTGCAACTCAGAAATTTCAAAAAGAAAACTGTTTCATGTAAAGGTACTGCATTTTTGTTAGTTTATCACAGCACAAGAGTAAAGCAGGAATTTATCCATTTTCTAAATCCACTTAATATATTTAAATGTCAATTTTGAAAGGGTTTTGTGTTATTTCTTAAAGTGAAAATATTAAATTTACTGTACTAATGCACTTCCATATGTGAAAGTTATTATACTGTATGTGCATTTGTAAATGTGACCAGATTTGCATGTAGTAAATATGATTTAATGTTTTTTAAAAAAAGAAAATAATAACATCTAGTTTTGTCAATGTTTTCTAGCAAATATGGATGTTCTTAATAAGGTTACAGTTGATTATGTCACCCTGCCGGGCTGGGAAACAAATACAGAGAATGTACGATCCTTTGAAGATTTGCCAAAGAATGCCCAGGACTATGTACACTTCATAGAACATTTCCTGTCAGTACCAGGTATGAAGTATTATTGATGGTTAGTATTTGAGTTACTACACAGATCTTCATCGATTTGTGCTTTTTGTTGCTATCGTAAATCCCTTACTGGGTTTTCATACAATAAAATGGATTTACATTTTGCCATACTACATAATTTATTGCTGTATTTGTTTTCCCTTTTTGGTGTAAAATAGTAAGGCCATCCTCTTTTAGTTGTGTGGTTTTGCATACTGTCACGTGACCTACAATCCTCTAGTCTCTTGTCGTAAAATTTAAAGTTGCTTTTGGGCGACAAACACAAAACATTTTACTTTATTATTTATTCAGCAAGAATACACAATCTAATCTAAACAGCAAGTACATTCCATGATTCAATAGCTTTCTAAAACACATTTAACAGTACCAATCTTTTTTTTTTTTTTTTTGGAGCTTAAACAATGTTATGTAAAGCAGAAGAAATTAAACCTTTGACTTGTAGTATTTTAATATAATATATAAAAATACTTACAATTTAAACAAAGTGCTTAGCAGAAGGAAAAGATCTAAAATATATCCATGCACCAGAATGCACTAATAAAGGTGGCCATATCATTTAGAACAAGTGGACACTTAAGACCACTTAATGGAGCTTCCCCCCCCCGGTTCAGGTTCAGCTAATATAATGTTTTGGTTTTTTTTAGTAGCCACAGTAAAACAGAGAGTCATGGATGTAATCTAATGTTGGCTTAATTGTACAGAATATTAGCATGGACAAGTGTTTAAAGTTATTCATAATGTACAATTTTAAATTGTATCCCTCCGTTTACAGGGTAAACAAGGGAACAGTGTATTCTTCCTTCCAGTTCTCTTTAGCTAGGCAAAAAGTGCATTGTTTGGCAGCTTTTGATGATTTAGAAATTAATTTTTTGGTATACTGTATGGCCATTTGGTAACAGCGACTTAGTAATTGTTAATGGAGTTATTTGAGGAAATTCTTTAACTTGCACCATGTGGAGTTTGCACAGTTTCTTCTTATTTTGATGTTTCATCCTGGTATTCTGGTTTTTCCTCACAACTCTAATGACATGGTTTAGGTTAACTGGCAGTTCCAAAATAGCCAACGCAGACAGCGTGTTTGTGAACCCAGTGATGGACTGGTGCCTTGCCCATGGCTGTTTCTTGTACTCAGTAAACGTGAACTGTTACAAGCCCCATGAATTTTTTGTACTGTACACGTGATAATAAATTTTAACTTTAACTGTAATTCGAGTTAAGTGGAATTGAAAATGTTATTTTATGAACCCAGGCAGGATATTTGATAACTTGAGCAGCAAAATAAAATAAAGTCATGGTACAAAATAGTACAAAGCAAAGTACAAACTGATTGATATTTAAGTGAAGGGCCCAGAACTGTGTACATGATATACATACTGTACATTTAGGATTTAATATTCCTAAACAAATGTTGTTCCTATGTCGTTCTGTTCGTTATATCTTATGTCTGTGAGCAAAATGTAACAACAATTAGCCACTGTTGCATTCCGCCATGGTAAGCATGGTTAACATGTCGTGGAGACGATGGGTAGTATTAGTCAAGATGGTCTTTAATTTTTGCCATTATTCCCCTTTTTACCACATTCTTTAACCTGTTTAGAATTGTTGTCTTAGTGCAATGGATCTTCCTGTTCAGTATATTCAGCAGTTGGGTTTCCTCTATTCCTGTGTTACTACCGCAGGAGACCGTGAAATAGTGCAATACATAAGAAACTATAGACTATTGGAACATACCTAGCATTTTGTTATACATATCAAAAGGTGTGAGTCTCCTCAAAATGACGAACCTGTTCTGGCACTTCTGTATAGCATGACTTTGCTATCTACCCAATGCAGTCCACTGTGCAGATGGGATTGTACATTGAGGCTGTACTTAGAATCATTTGTGCCCTGTGTTGCTGACCAGCACCACTGACATATTTCTAGAGCCTCAAAAACTGTTCTCATTGAGCCAGTTAGTCCATGTTCTGGTACACAGTATGGGCTTTTGACAGCATGGCCTTAAACGTATTTCCCAAGAAGAAAGGCTGGGTTTTGTTAAGTGTTGAGGAAATCAAGTAGCATGATTCTGACTATACTTACATCTTTATCTTGAAACAAAATGCTGGGTGTAGATGTAAGGAGCTACATTAGATTTCCAAGGGTGCAGCTGAGTTAGGAAATAGATGTAGGCATGTATTGGTACAAAAGTCTTGGCTTTTTTTTTTTTTCCATTGAAAGGATTTCTACTAGAACTACACCACAAAATAAGCAGGTGATCCTTCAAATTCCAAGAAACAGCTGGTTCATTTTTATATAACTAACGGGTCAAATTTAGAAGAATGTGCACTACTATTCTCAATAAAATAGTAATATTCTGTTACAAGGCAAATAATTCTATGTATTAAGCTTCAAAGATGCAGAGGACAGAAAGATATGGAAGAAGATGATCCGCTGTGGCAGCCCCTAACGGGAGCAGCTGAAAAAAGAAGATTAACATAGATTTTGTTTTATTTGTATTATGCATCAATGATAAACCATTCAAGTTTTGTTTGGACAAATGGCACTAAGAGTTGTTAGTTATTGTAAGATTCTAATTTATTCATACACTGGCAAGAGTGTGTTTTTATTTTAGCGAAGTAAAGGAAAAAGAATATGTATGTAACCTTTCTTTCTTTCTTTTTGTTTTGTATAGTTAAATGGATTGGAGTTGGCAAGTCTCGAGAATCCATGATCAAGTTATTCTAAAACAGAAGAAAGAACACTGTATATGTGATGAAATGACTTGGATTTACATAGTAGCAGGAATTAAGATGATGAAGCACCACATTTTGATTTATTCCTTCTGTATATTGATATAACATATTCAAACCCATTTATGGTGAGCAGTTTGCAGTCTCTGGCATTTGAGAAAAACTAATCATCTGCTACCAGAGGTAGTGATTGTCCGTTTTTTGAATGTTTAATACTTTTTATGTTATTTAGAGTGTCAATGTTCTTTGCAATTTATTAAATGTGTGTCAATGAACAATGAAGTTTTATTTTAAATATCTGAAATTTAAATTGTTGCTCATTAGTGTTGTAGTAAAATTCATATTCCCTTTCTAAAAACAGAATCAAAATGTTAGTTTCCACCTTTATGAAATACAAGTAAAAGTATACTTCAAGCCTTTCAGCTGCTTATTGGGAATAACTTTAGCATCTAACTCCAATATTTCATCAGATTCTCTTTTGAGAAGTACTAAAAAAAAATATGGCTTTCTTGCAGAGCCTTTTGGCAAATGACCATATGCTAGTTTGTAAAAGGAACTATTTTTCATAAAAATCATTTTGAAAACCTTTCAATTGAAATAAAATTTAATAATAAAAACCAAACCAGTGTCAACAGTCTTTCTTTATTGAAGGCTTAACATATTCCAGTTTTTATGGCAGTCATATTATTACAATATACTGTTACAATAATACTTTTATTATTCAGTGGGGACTTTCTTACTTCAGCCATAAACCACAAATGAGATTGTAATGTGATATTATTCAGAAAGATTAGTCTATTAAGCCTTTTTTTCTGATTCTGAATGTTTTTCAAAGGTTTAGGTGACCCCATTTTTTACTTTTAAACGGTCATATAGTTCTGCGTAGAATACTTTATTTTAACAATAATGGTAAAATGTATTGTATCTTCTGTTGTAACATTGTAAATAAAAGTAAAGGCTAACAAAGAAGAATGGTAATCCTGTCCCTGTCTAGGTCAGTGACAAGCAAGTTGTTAGAAGGCTCAGATTTAGTTTGATCTTGTCAGCAGTAGGTGTTCTTTGAACAGAAGAACTTTATTATTTATTTCTGTTTTCTGAATAGTCAACACATAACACAGGAACTTATTTTATTAACAATTTAAAATAACAAAAATGTTTGGCAAAGTAGAACAAGTCAAACAAGTGTAGGAAATAATTAAATAACATAGCAGGTTTTTTTTTTTTTGGCCACTTTTCCTCATCCATGCCATTAGTGATATTTTTGTCCACAATGCATAAAATGCCACCCAACAAGTGACCCCATGATCACTAAAGCTTGTAAAGTTAGGTATACTGTATAATATTTTTCAATTTCCTGCAGATAAGAAAATTACTGTTTATGATAAATATTTTTTAAGAGTATTGGGATTTATTGTACATAGCTGAGTTTTAATTAGTATAGTCTTCTGTCATATATCCTATAATCATTGAAGTCCAAAATATTTCTTATAAGCAAAAAATGATTTTGTTAATTTTTAACAGAACTGGATACTACATGCATAACACAAATTCATACTGAAATTTTTCTTAAGGAATGTTTAGGTGCATCCCTTATAATTTAGAATTATGATTAGATCTATTTTTGAGATTTCATTATGTATTAGATTTTGTTTAGCAATTGAAATTAAATTGTGTTTTAAACCTGGAATTACTTTAAATTCTTACCAGACTAAGTAGACAAAGGTATAAATTTGTTTCTTTCCATCTGATGCAGACTTTGGGTGTACCTCTACATTTCACTGACAGAAAGACCATTCTTTCTTCAAAGAACAGGTTTTTGAACAATCATGGCATACAAAACATAAAGTTTAGCATATTCATTGCCTTGTAGCAGTTATAATAGTTTTTTATTATGTAGTTAATTATTTGGCTACCTTTCATTAAAGCACACATCATAGTTGTATTTCTTTTAATGTGAAGAAAGTATTTTTTTAGGATTTCACCTGACAAACCTTTCATATTTTTAGTTACTGTTTTGCAATTGTATATTGAAGACTTTCAGAAATACAAAATGTAAAATTTGTATTTACATATACTGTAGATAAACATGGGGGCAGTTCATTTTTCAAGCTATACTTAAAAAGAAATGCTTATACTTTATATAGGAGGCTTACTTATCAAATAAAGCATATTGGGATTTATCTTATGTATTATTTGTGAATTAACTAGAAGCAGGTTTAAATAACTCTTGTGTTAGAACCGTAAGATACTGCAATTATGTCTAGGGTCATTTGATTTATACAGGATGCCTAAAGGAACCAGTAAGAAACCAAAATAATGCAAATACCACTTACCAGTTAGTAAAAAATATATATCATTACAGTTAAATATACTGTATTTTGACTTAAGTCAACAAAAAGGATACAATACTTAAACATCATTTGCAATTCAATATTCTGTTCTTTTGAAATTTGTTTTTATAGGGAGATTTTTTTTTTAGTTTACTTTTTTTTTTCTATAAGGTTTGTACTAACATATACAAACCACTTAGCAGACACATTACACTTGATTGTAATTGGTCAATGCTGATTCAAGTGGACAACCCCTCATGTTAAGATGCATCTGAAAATAATGACTTCCTTGTTTACAAGGATTTACATATAGAGGTTCTTGCAAAAAGTCATTGAGAATATGGTGTGTACTTGTGTTCTGAAGTTTGTTTGTGCTAATAAATGTTTGTTTTATAGAATAGAATTTTGTAGTTGTTATTTTCCTGCATGAAAAATTGAAGCACAAAACTGAAATATAAAAGTTTCCCATCATACTCCTATGATGGTGGTGAGGTGTAGGTGGGACTGTGAGAATTAAAACAAAATCAACCTAATTATGCTCACAGACAGCACCACTTGAGATTGAGTTTGTGAGTTGTAAGCGAGCTGTCATCTATTGATGTGTCATTCTTTTGTAAATTCATAGGAGGGCACAGAAGAATTTCTTCTCTCTAAAAGGATTTTCAGAAGTAGGTACAGGGGTGATAAGTGGATCCTCACAGGCATGTGCATCGCAATAGGCCATCAGATCAGCTGCAGCTTTTGAGACCTACATAGAAAATATGAAAAAGAGTATTTGATACATAAATAATGGTCTTGAATGTAAAGCACAAACTGAAATAAAATTGCAAATTAAGCATATATAATACAAGATGTAAATCTATATCTAATGAGAGGTGTAAGAACAGTATTTCATTTTACTTTTCAAAGATGATTTAAAAGTGATTAACTATCCTTTTATTACAGATTCAGGGACCCCAGTTGGATTCATAGATGTGGTCTTTTGCCCATGTGGCTTGTGGACATTCTGCTAATGGGTTGGATTTTGTCAATAAAAGTTATTGTGCAGGATAAACATTCAGTGGTGCACTCTCAGCCAGACTTCTCAGTATCAGACTGTAAACCATGTTGCCTCAAGATAGGCCATGTTCTCCTTAATGATGACTAGTAAATTTTACCATAAGGTACCACTATGTGGCACATTAATCTGTCCTGCTTTTTATTATTCTCAAAATAAAAGACAACATCTGTGATGGTATTCTACATGCATCTTCTCTTTAAAAGTCAGTCATTTTATAAACTAGATGTGAGGGGTGCTAAAGCCTATCGCAGCCAGCATGGGGCACAAGGCAGGAACAAGCCCTGAAAAGGACACCAGTCCAGCACAGCTCTTTAAAACTGATCATGTTAAATGATGGCCTTTAACTATTTTACTATAGTATTAAACGTCTCTTTTTATAGCCCTAGGATTCTCACCAGGTCCACAAATGGAGTGTTCAGCTGGCCACCTTTTATTTGTGATCATCTAGTACAATAGCATAATTTCCATGTCACATGGCTTGGCTTGATTGATGCTATCTCAGAACAAAGGTGGGTCCAGTAAAGTGAACATTTTTTCATATCTGTTTTGTATAAAATTTTTAAGGACATATGCATTTTATATAAATTTAAATGTACTGTGGAAACATCTGATTATATTTTTCCAAGTGTGAGCTACCCACATCCTACTAAGCAAAGAAACTAATGCAGAACAAAAATGCATTTTATATGGAGAAAACACAACAGTTTTATCAATGCATGTTTATTTAATTGGCATAGATTCAGGGCTATATAGAACTTACCTTTATTCTGCACATGCTTGCTTCAATCTTTAGTTGTTCAACAAGCTTACGGGCCTGTCCAATGGTCATTGTGCTGTTCACAGGAGTGTCTCCTTTCATATCGCTATGTAGACAAAATGGTTGTTAGTAGTATGTGCTAGATGAACTGTAAATCAGTGTAACCATAAGGTACATCCTAAAGTTAAATTTTATTCACTTCTTTATACGTGTGTGTTAACATGTCTCAGAGAGAAAACAAGTGCAAAGCAGAAAATCATACTTCTTTCATATGGCAGATATTGAATTAAAGAGCTCTGCTTGTTAAAAATTTAAATTAGACTCTATTGAAAGTGTTCTACTGTTTTAGAATGCACAATGGAGGTGTTCACAGATTGATCACAGGTGTTTATGGAAGGCAATGACGACCTTAAAGACTGAGTACAGCAAAATGATTCTTCTTACTGTAGGGCAGGAGTAAGTAAACTCTGGTCCTGGGGGTCTGCAGTAGTTGTAGGTTTTTAGTTTAACCAAATTTGTAATTAGAACCCATTTATTTACTACTCAAGCAATATGTTTTTTGTGCCAAATTTTAGTTAACTTATTTGCTACAATTCTTTCACGGTGTATTTTATTTTTAAACACCTGCATTAAGGTTTTAATTGTTGCCTGTTTTCTTAACCAGCCATCAGATAATAATGAGGTGCAAATAACAAAAAGATCACCAGCTCTCCAGCTAAAATGCTTCCATTTAAACCTGTTTATATGCGTCATGAAGTATTTGTGTTAATACAATGTTTTGAAATATATCAGAGAGGAGGAGAAAGACCCAAGAGGTACAAAATTGGTTCAGGACCACAAAACATATGGATGTTTTCAGAAAACAAAAATTCTACAGTATGATAAAGATTTGTCTTGAAATAATGAAAATAGTAACAAACCATATAATTAAATACCAAGTTGTATTATCTGCTAGACCTGTTTCTAATTACAAAACTGGCTGAAATGAAAATCTGCTCCCTCTGCAGACCTTTAGCACCAGAGTTGAGTACAGATAACAAATGCAACACCACAGCAGCCCATCATACCACCTGGACAAGAAAGCCCACTGCTAAAATTTGAACTTACCAACAGTTTGGGGCAGACATACTACACCACTCATCATATTTTAATTTAAATAAAAAATATAAGAAGGAAATGTAAAAATGCATTACACAACAGTAGCAGTGTTAGGGTGTGTTTACAATAGAGAATGGATCCAAATTGCTACAGATAGCATTTGATGTGGCTGGGAACCTAAAAATTGAAGCTCATGACCTTTCTCCCATATTAGCATTCAATCCTAGTAGGATGATATAGCAGCATATACGTTATGTCTCAAAATTCTTTGCAGACGTTTTGGTGGTAAAGATAGGGCATACTCCGATGAATAAATACAAAATGCAAGCTAAAAAAAGATTGATAACCACTTTTAAATATGCAAATAGTAAAATGTGTTTCTGATAGTTTACTGCATTATACACATGGGTTGATGAATATGTAAATGATGGGTTGATGAATATGTAAATTAACAGCATTTACTGAAAATGCTACTGAGAACAGAGTGATAAAATGCCTTTTACGTTACATTCTTTGCTGGATTTGTGTCTCATGAGGGGGGCTAGATAATTGAACTGAATTAAGCATATTTGAGAACGATACTTTATGTATCAGCTATTTTCTCATACAAATATAGTAAAGTTTATTAAGAGCTTGTTGTTTATGTGTGTATGTTTTCACCCTGTGATGGTTTGGCGCCCTGTCTAACGTGTTGTTCCATCCTTGTTCCTGATAAGACTTCAGATGTCACATGACCCTGCCCTGGATAAGCAAATTAAGAAAATGATGATTCGATATTGTTGAATGTGCAAAATTTCAATTACATAGACAGTGTTGTAAATCTTCTTAACAACTAATGCTCAATCTAAACACAACCAACTCTCACTAAGTCAGTCTTCTGCATTAAGCGCTCATATTGAGTTTGGGCTGGAGAGTATAGACTATTTTAAGCAGGTCAAATAAAAGCTTATTTTGACGCAATCTGTGCTGTTGGTACCTTTCCCGAAAAGCAATATATTGTAGTAAATGTGCATGTGAAGTGACTATGCTTACTAAAGATAGATTCAGAACAAGTTAGAGTTCCAGTAAAACCTTTCTTATTTAATACCATTTAATATATAGTAGTGCCTGATCTGGCCACTTTATAGTATTATTCACACGCCTGTTGTCAATGGAGAAACCATTTGTCTAACTTTGTTACCTGCAACTATGCAGTGAAGTTTTCCCTCCCATTAAACATAATATTAACTTTTCCATTTGGGAAAAAAAAAAGATGCCAACAACTATTCAAGTTCAATGGCAGTCTAATTTTATGCTCTCCTTTTCTGCATAACTAACTGTGCCAAAACGGGTTGAAATCATTGAGTAATCAACGTAAACCTTGGCATTAATGTTTCCAGTGCATCATGCAATGCATATGGCTCCCTTTTATGCCATTAGGTATGGGATTCATAAAAGCAGTGTTGATGTGTGTGACGCACCATATATTGAAATGACAAATGTAATTAATTTTATTGCTAAAAAATTTTGTGATGCGCTATCTTTTGGAATGACAGAGACATAGAAACTGGGTGGACACACACACACAGACAGACGTACATATATCCTTTTATTAAGAGGGCATGTCCTTATGAGAAACTGACAAACTCTTAATTCTGGCTAAGCACAACAAATCCAATTATGCTTTACTAATGTGATACACATACAGTCAGGTCCATAAGCATTTGGACAGTAATACAATTTTCATAATTTTGGCACTGCATGCCACCACAATGGATTGAAAGTGAAGCAGTCAAGATGTGATTGAAGTGTAGACTTGCAGTTTTAATTTTAAGGCTTTCAGCAAAAACATTGTATGAACCATTTAGAAAAGACAGCCATTTTTATACATGCCCCTCATACCCATTTTCAGGGGCTCAGAAGTATTTGGCCAAAATAACAATCATGAATATCATGATCATTTTCAATACTTGGTTGAAACTTGTTTGTAGGCAATGACTGCCTGAGGTCTGGAGCCCATGGCCATCTCCACATGTTGGGTTGTCCCCCCTACTGATGCTTTGCCAGGCCTTTACTGCAGCCGTCTTCAGTTGCTGCTTCTTTATTGGACTTTCTGCTATCAGTATTGTCTTCAGCAATTGAAATGCATGTCCATTTGGGTTGAGGTCAATAGACTGACTTGGGCATAAGAATATTACACTTCTTTGACTACTGCTGTCACAGTATGTTTTGGCACATTCTCCATCTGTACTGTGACGCGTTCTATCAGTTTTGCAGCATTTCGCTGAATCTGAGCAGACAGTATAGCCCTGTACACTTCATAATTCTTCCTGCTACCTCTGCCACCAGTCATATCATCAGTGAACACCAGTAAGTGACTTTCATTTGCACCTATGCATGATCATGCCACAATGCTGCCTTCACTGTATTTCACAAATGATGTGGTATGCTACAGATGATGAGCGTACATTTTCGTACATATTGATCTTAATTTCATTTGTCCAATTATAACTATTCCAAAACAGGAATAGTTTTTTTTATTTTTATTTATTTATATAATTTCTTACAAAGTCTAATCTGTCCTTCCTGTGCTTAAGGATTATCAATGGTTTGCACCTTATGGTAAACCCTCTGTCTTTACTTTCATGAAGTCTTCACTTGTTTGTAGACTTTGGCAATGATAGGTCTAACCTCCAAGAGAGTGTTCTTGGTCTGGCTAAATGTTGTGAACTAGTTTTTCCTCACCAATTAAAGAATTCTGTGATCACCCAGCACACTTGTCTTCTATGGTTGTCCAGGCCTTCTGGTGTTGCTGAGCTCCCCAGTGTGTCCCCTCCCTTTATGAATGTGCCAGATGGTTGATGTGACCACTCTTGGTGTTTCTGCTGTCTCTCAGATGGGTCTGTTTTGTTTTCTCTGACTAATGATGGCCTGATTTTACTTTCATGGACAGCTCTTTGGACCTCCTATTGAAAGATCGCAGTGACAGCTTTCAAATGCAAATTCCACACTTGGAATCAACTCCAGACCTTCTACTTACTTAATAATAGTTAATGAAATAATGAGGGACCTGCTCCCACCTGGCTATGGATCAGCTTGTCAGTCAAATGTCCAAATACTTTGAGTCCCTGAAAACGGGGGGGGGCCATGTATAAAAGTGGCTGTCACTCCTAAATTGCTCATGCTATATTTCTGTTAAACCCTTTGAATTTATGCTGAAATTCAACCAGTCATGTAATTATTTATTTCTTTCAAATCCATTGTGATGGCATATAGAGCCAAAGTTATGAAAATTGTGTCACTATCCAAATACATACGGACCTAACTTTACAAAACACCAAATCCCTATCCCAACAATGACTTATACCCTTAGAATTTTTTGTTACCTTTTCTACTATGTTTCCCCATTATTGGTCAGAGTTTTCTTCACATTTCCTTGTATCATTAATTCTATTCTCTTGTAATAAAACAAGCCTTTTTATTTTACCTCATCTTAGGTGAGATTCATGAAACCATGTTCTTATCTGATAGGACAGGTTCAGATCTAATGTGTAGTTTAGATCATATACTATCACCATTTTGTTCTTTACAAAAAACGTGGTTTATAGTGACTTTGCTTTCTTGTTTTTCTTCGATATTTACAATATATAACCTGAGAAAACACCACACAAATCTTCAGCATGTTGGACAAACCATTCTTGGATTACCTAACCTCAGCTGGGCTCCTCAGAGGAGCCAATTTAGTGTAATATCATTACTTTGAACTGGAAAGGAAACTGTTAAAATGGTATTTTAAAAAACCCAAAGTTTGGACAAGCTGTATTCTTTTTCCACATCAAAGGTGGTGTATATGTTTCCAAAAGATAATTTAATGATCTCTCTGTACTAGACAAAAGTTGCATTTGGATTCAGTGAGCGATGAATTACTTTTGTGTGTTTCTCTTTGCTCTGTTCACATTGTTACACTAACAAGGTAGAGGTCTCTAAATTTAACACTGCAAGCTTACCTGATAAATGAACAACAATCAAGAAAGCAGGTAGCTTTTATGGGCAGCTACATTAAAAAAAACAAAAGCTAATCCAAAACTAAACTGGAATTCACTGGTGTTTTAAACAGAGCTGATGCAGATGACTGTACTGATTTTGGAGAAGATATATTGGCTTACTGGTAACTGCAGCATTTAATTCAGCTTAGCATTTTGTCTTCCAGGCCTCATTCAGTGTAACAAATCACTTTGTATGCTCACTTTCTGCCAAAAAACTAATTCTGAAGGGCAATGGGGAAATCACGAGGTGTATGGAAACATGGCAATAGTGAAAACGTTTTTGTATACTTTGCTAGCTGTCTTGTTTTTTATATTGGCAAGAGTAAGGTCATAATGTACAAGGGCTGAGAAAAGATGGCCTTTGTGCTTTATGGCTGCACAGTGGTGGGAGAGCTAAGGCTAAGGCCTTGTGATGGCTGCCCAGTTTTCGGTTAGTTCTTGATTTGTCATTCCCAGTTGTATAATCCCTGTTTGGTGATGGTCATTGCAAACTTTTTTTTTCTGTGATTGAATTTTATGTACAGCTTTGGAGAGGTGGTCTGAATTTTTGAAATGTCGAATCAAGCATATGGAACAGAGGTAATGAACAGGAAAATAGTGTTCTGAAGTTTTAAGTATTTTAAAGATGGGACAGAAAGAAGTGTTTACTTGATGAATAAGTAAAAAAAGCTATGGCACCCACAGTACCTTAAAGATGGCTTCAAAAAGGAATGTTTAAGTGCAGAGTGATAAATACAGCCTCAGAACTTTCCAGTCAACTTTCACAATTCATATTAATTAGATTTTTTTATAGTAATCTTAAACAGATTAAAACTATGCTTGACACCTAAAGAAGAGGATGGTTCCTCTACTTGTATTTGTTAAAAAGAATCACCCATACATTTCTAATTAATTGCTATTGGGTACAATTTAGAATCTGCAGTAGCAGAGACCTATTCTGCCAGTAACAGACAGTAGGAACCAGCTAGTGCCACCATGGCAATGATAAAATGCCAGTGACCCGACCGAATGTATAACTATGGTAAATGTGAAAATGTAAAATTGGGACAACATGTAAACTCCACGTGGAAGTTATTTCTAATACCAAAAAACCGTGAGCAGCCTATCCTTCATGCCAATCAGTCAGGCCCTTTGTTATATTGTAGCCATGTCAAAGAAACTTTATATGTACCATTTTTTAAATGCTTTAGTTTTACGTTAAGCCAACTGGTTATATATCTTGCTCAGGTGTGGACGAGGTGAAAGATGAAAATGATTTCAGTCTTTGATTCATGGCCATTAGACTGTACTAAACATCCCCATAATATCACTGTCACAAGGTTAAATCTGATAATGCTATACTGCTAAAATGTCTCTGTATCCATCTAACCCTCTATTACTGAGCTCTGTTAATAATGTTCAGGATTGTGGGCCTGGAGCCAATTGTGGAACTACTGGACAAATGGCAGGGGTCAGCCGTGGAAGGGTGCTAGTATAAGACAGGACACACACGCACACAGAGTCAATTTAGCTAAATGTCCTGGCCTACAGATCTTTGTAATATCAAAAGAATACTGTGTCGAGCAGCCAAAAAAATGAAAAAGAGGAGCATGTGTAAAGTAGATATATTGGTAGTTTTGGTAAACACTAATGAAAAATAAGCATTTGGACAAAGGGCATCTGAAGTATACCAGGTGTTTTAGCGAAAATTCGGTTTATGTAGAAGGATTGGCACATTCAAAGGTGCATTCATCCATTCGCACTCACTATTGGCATGTAGCAATGCCAGTTCACCTAACCTTGTATGTCTTTGGACTGTGGGTGAAAACCATATGGACATGAGGAGGGCATGTAAACTTCACACACCAGAGATATGAACTGTTGTCTTCTTGTTGTGAGGCAGCAGTGCTACTGCTGTGCCACTGTCATTTACATTTAATTGTGTGAATAAGTCTGTTTGCAAAGATAATTACTTTAGGCCAGTCTGAAATAAGCAACCTGGAGTTTTAGACATCTTTCACTAAAACACCATCTTGGTGCAAACAAAATATTTGCACAAATTTTGTAAAACTAAGAGGATTTCTAACTGAACCTAATCTTCACCTCCCCACAGAGCCTACATCACTGTAAAATAAAACAAAGGCCTTTCAGACTGAAATCTGATCAAACCAGCCCTTTCTTTACATCCCAGCCATAACAAATATAATATTAGTTCTGCAAGTAAACTGGATCGCACTATAATCGGGCCCCTTAATTTTGTGAAAGGGTCACTTGAGACCACATTTCAGTGCCATTTTGCTATTCTTTGAAATCGGTGCTAAGATGGGCTTTGACCATGAGTTGTATTGTCTAAATAACACATTTGGCAGGCATAAGGTTAATTAAAACAACACCACACTAAACATATATAGAGGATAGTGTCTATTTCCTTTTTTCTATCTTAGAACAATTATGCTTGATCACATATTCCATGAGTCTGTAAATTGGTGTCTCCAAAAGTATCATGTATTTAATAATAATAATACTTTGCATTTATATAGCACTTTTCTCACTACTCACAATGATTGCCATATAAGAAATTTATAATAAACTAAAAATATAATGCACAAATGTACCGAACATCTCCTGATATGTAAATGTCCACCAGATGGAGATCTGTCAAGTCAGTGGTGTTCCCTTTTTTGCGAAAAGGCTGGGGCCTAGCACTTGAGTGATGGAGCCACACCTAGTGCCCTGTGCTTTTGTAGCAGATCTTTTAAAAACAACAAATGCATACAATTAAATAGATCAAAAGTCACTATATCTTAGAGAGATAAAAAGGCACTATATCATAAACAGAAGGACAGAACCTGCTACTAACCTTGGTGATTACGTTTTCCTCGTTCCACGGCACTTCCTAGCTCTCTGAGCTCAGATGTAAAAAGCAGAAATAGCCTGAGATGATGCTTTTCTCTTTGTGCTCTTCTGTACTTGCCCCTATTGTTGTAGATTTGCTGTTATTTACTGGCGCACACTTTTTTTTTTGTGTGTGTGTTTAAGTTTTTATAGGATTCTCCTAGATCCTAATGTGGATGGAAACTGGTCAAACTGCCAAACGGAATCATTTAGTGGATCCAGAACCAGCTTCAAGGGGATGCTCCCAGAGTCTTAATGACTAGACGAGGACTATACTATTGTCATTGTGCTGAAAGGGGAGGGAGGGAGGAGGCTGCTAGGCTGGGTACCACTCCTTGTTTTGATCCTCGAAACGACTGTCACAGACACATCTTTAAAGGAAAGAGTCAATACTCATCTACTAAGAATTAAATAACTAAAAGATGTTTCATGTAAATTCAAAAACTGCGGTGCTGTCCTGCATTTACATTTCAACTGCCTGACAAACACCCCCCTCCATGTCTCTCCAGAATGGTAGCTAGAAAATCTCTATGGCAACTGCTGCAGTGAAGTGAGCCTCCCTCTGACTCTCCTTCTCACCTTTATTTTTACTCCCATGAGGCCTTTCTGCAGCAAGCATTAAGCAGGAAAAAGGAGGGCGAAGCACAGGGTGAGGAGGATGCACATTAAAAAGTCTGATATCACGGAGGTTCTTCTCCTGCCCCTCCCAGTCTGCACAAGTACATTTTGCAGTGCCTCTTTCACCGTCGTAAGCTGGGAGTGCGGTTGAATTGATCCCAGATGGGCTAAAAGGTTCTGAACAGAAACAAAATGAACCGTATTATATAATAAGCACGCCTAACATGTGCCTCTTTGGCAGAACGAATTTCCTAATCCGTGAGTTTGCGCCGATAAACTCATTTCAGGGTGGTTTTGTAACTAGCCCAGAATATACAATGGGGATACAGTTTAGGGCAGGTGATTGAGTCATGGCCCAGAGAAGGGGTGTGGCCTGAAACTGTCTGTTTGGCCTTCGACAGCCACCGTAGCAACGGCCGGGTACCGGACCTGAAAGTAATGTTGCTTAGTGAAGCGAGTGGCGCGGTGCGAAAAGAGGTCTGTTTTATGCTGCAGGGACGGATGAGGTGTCGTCGAAGATGTAAACTACGTTCGGAGGCGACTTTTCCTGGACTATTTTATAAAGTTTTTCAGTAAGTAAGGACCACACTTGTGCAAAAAAAAAAAAAAGAAAGAAATATGAATTTAATGGGTGTAGAGTAAAGCAGGCTTCTGAACTTTGAGTTGCAGTGAGCTGCGTACTGACAAGTAGCGCATACTGAAGGGGATGCTAAACTTATAATATAGAAAATATTTTTACTACGTTACGCAATTATTGGGAAAGGCAGAGAAGACTGAATATATTTCTTTGAAACGAGATCTTAAAATAATAATACAATTGAATAACTTGATAATATCAAGAGAAGCTGGAGTTATTAAGATACCTAGACCACATTCTTGAACCTTTTAAGGGAAATTATAGTGAGCCTCTCTCACCCCTAAACCGAGAACGTGATGGAGGAACAGAAGGATAAAATACATATATATATATAGAGTAGCGTAAAATATTAAGCTTTTACTCGGGTAGACCGACTTTGGGATGAACAATGGATGTATTTTATGTTCTAGTGTAAGGAAATACTGTAAAACTAGTTAATTCAACTCGGGACATAAATGGAATAATCTTCACACTGACAATACCACTTCGGTACGTTTACCAGTTAAAAACACCGTATTTAGGTTTAAAAAAAACTGCTTTATAAAGTATTGGTCATCTGCACATTTCTGGTGCTATTCTTCCATTCTATCACATTCCAGTGGCGTTCAGTTAGATTAAGATCTGTTGATTGGGAAAGCGGCTGTCAAACGTTGAACTCATTGTCGTGTTCATAAAACCAGTTTGAGACCACCTTTGCTGTGTGATATAGTGCATTATCATACTAGAAGTAACCATTAGAAGATGGGTAAACTGTGGCCATGAATTGATGCACATGGATAGCAAAAATATTCAAATAGGCTGTGGCATTCAGGTGATTATTGATTGGTATCCCAAAGTGTGCCATGAAAATATTCCCCACACCATTACACCACCACCTCCTAAAGGCAGATTTGGTGTCTGGATTCATGCTGTTGGCCCTAAATTCAGACCCCACCATCTCTGTAACTCAGTGGGAATTGAGATGGATCAGACCAGGCTACGTTTTCCAGACTTAAGCTGTCCAGTTTTGGTGAGCCTGTGCCTACTGCAGCCCCAGCTTTTTGTTCCTGGCTGACAGGAGTGACTCCTGATATGATCTTCTGCTGTTGTTGCCAGCCTGCCTCAAGGTTCAATGTGCTGTGCTTTCTGAGACACTTTTCTGCTCACCACAGTTGTACAGATTAGTTATCTGAGTTACTATAGCCATTCTGTCAACTTGAACCAATCTGGCCATTCTCCTCTGATCTTTCTTATCAACAAGGTGTTTTCCTTTCATAGAACTGTAGATGTTTTTTTTGTTTTTCACACCATTCTGAGTAAACTCTAGAGGCTGTTGTGCATAAAAATCCCTGGAGTTTAGCTGTTAATCATGCCAATGTTAAAATCACAAATACATTTTTTCCCCATTGACTGGTATGTGAACGAATTTATGCTTTGCACTGCTGTCACATGATTGACTGATTAGATTACTGTGTGGATGAATAGGTATAAATTGTTCTGAGGAGCCATGCAAGTAAAAATTTTATTGTAATATTTATCCAAGACAGTAAACTTGAACAACAGCATCGAAGGGGTTGGAATTAATGTGGTCCAGATACATTTGTACCTTGGGGTGTACCTGAGCCGTAATCCCAGTGTGGGCTTCAGACATAGAAGCTGTATACAGAAAGATCCAGAGTCAACATTATTTTGTGAGGAGAGCTAGGTCCATGTAATTTAACAGGTTAATAGGAAGGGAAACAGAGGGGGTACTGGCATTGAGAAGGATGATGGCTAGTACTGCCTTTCATGAACAATGCTTAACATACTCTGCAACTCTGGTCAACCTGTGGAAAACCATCAGCACCAAGCTGATTCTACTGTGGTGCTCCAGGAAATGTTGCTGGAAATCTGTCTTGCTAACTGTTTTTACACAATTAGATTATAGTTTAGAAAGACTGGGCCTCCTGTCATTTTAATTTCAAATTCTGTTATGTGGATTTATTTGTATTCTTTCATCCCTAGTGTATTTGGTATGATTTTCATGTATCAGCTTCTCTAACACAACACTTTACCTTGGGGATCCATGACATATTTCTCTCTCTAATCAAGCTGTCTTATGTATTTTTAAACTTAACACACGCACACACACACACATTTAGAGAATCCACTTATACTTGCACTTAAACACCGATTATGAATTGTACCTGCACAGCCTATCACTCAACCTAGGGTTGCTTGTGGTAGAACTTGCTTAGTCCATCTGTAGCCAGACAAGGCTGCTCCTCACTGTGAACCATGACCCCCAGAAAGGAGTTTAAAGGGAGGAGAGTTTTTTTTCAATGCTGCACTGGTGAGAGGTAGAGAACCAAGGGGTCAAAAGAGAGTAAAAAATTAATGTTGTATTGAAAGATAGCAAAGTGGTAAAACACTTTTGTATTTTGAGCAATAATTCTGCTTTTCTGCTGTCTTGCATGTTTAGTCGCTTTGGATTTAGATTTTGTTCTATCTGCTTTGCAAACTCGCGCCTTAGTTGGTTTCCAGCTTCCTATTAAAGATACCTCTGTTTGGGCTATTCTACCAAAGAACTTCTGATTCCTTCTGAGTAATAATTAAATTCTATTTCATTTTTGGAAAAGTCCTCTTGTTTAAGAATCTTTGTTTTTAAGGATCATTTAGCAAAAGATTAGTGTCTTTGTATTATCTTGAACTCTAAGGTTTCTTTAGTATTTATTGAAGTTAATTAAAGAACCTCACCTATTCCATGAAGAATATCTCAAAATAAAGTAGTTTTCCTCAGACAAGAGTCTTTTGTTGAAACATTTAATTACAATGAAAACATCCTTTTTACATTAATCAAGTTTTAGGTGTTTTAACTCCCAATCATCTTTTGAGATGACATTTCTGTTTATTTATTTGATTAATTGATGCCTAATTGCATTAGTTATCAGTCTGGAACTTTATTGATTTATGTCATTTTCCCAGATATTGATCATTAATAATGATTATTTTATGAAGTTAAATGTCTGTGTAGTAGTTCAGGTCCATCCCCTATTTAGGTGATTCTGAATCCTGTTTTACTGATCATGTGTTAAGAGCAAACGCAAATCACTTTGCAAAGCAGTTATTCTTTTTGTCTGTGTCTTGTGCTGCCTCACAAATATATTTAAAATGGCAACATGGTGATAAAGATATGATGTTTAGAGGCTAAGTATTTTCTCTGAATCTTTGATAGTTTAAGAGGTTTAGATAGCGTGATTTCCTGTTGGCAGTTAATCGAGTGACTTCTGCCATATTTTTTTCTGATGCAATTATAAAATTCTGTATTCTTCAATTTACAGTGTTGAAATTTATGTTAAAAGGGAAATCTGAGTAATATAACATAATAGAGTTGCTTTGACATTTTGTGGCCAGTTGCCATTTTAACTTTTATAACCCTTTAAAAGTCTGTAGTGCATTAAGAGTTTTTTTTTTTTTTTAATGGCAAAAGAGTAGCAGTATGCTGCTTTTCATGTATTTGTTATTTTTTATGGTTGTGGCAGAGTCTAAGCCAAGAGTCAGCAAAGGATAATGTGTGAATAGATGCTGAGTGTAGCCTGAGATTTTCCTGTGACCGCAAAAATGGTGTTTAAGCCTTTTGGTTGCAACAGCCTGAGTATGATAATACAGTGTGTGTTTCTAAGTGAATATACTCTTAAGGTATCTTTAAAAGAGGTACCAAGTAGAGAATACTGGTTTTGAAAATTTGCAAGTTCAGGGTGTTAGATTTTTTTTTTCTTTTCAAAATCACAAAAGACAACAACAGAATACAATTGCTTTCAATATTGATTGTATTGATGATGTTATAGTGGTGTCAATTTTTGACAGTTCCTCACTGTTTAGCTGCACTTTATACTTCACACTCTTCCTGGAATAAGTGAAATTAATCAATATTTCTCTTCATTTTTTTGTGCTAGTGCTGAGGTGAATCTTTGCTATATGAAGTCAAAAATTGTACAGTATGTTTCTGGTTTGAACCCCACAAATGTATAACACACCTTGACTGCAGACTCTCTTAATTTGTTTTTCATGCAGCTCTTTAATAGCTCTACTTTTTCAGCTGTGCATTGTCAAGAGTTCAATAGCACAGTTTACTTTCTAATTCTGGAACAATTCCCCCTTCCCGGTTGTGTAATTAAACCTGATTTTACTTGGTATGTGTAAAAATGTTCATGTATTTTTCTACACATGTGGTGCATATGGCATACAGTGATTAAGAATCAATTAACCTTTGTATGTTCTCTGTTAGAAAATACTAAACTGTGTATTACCTCTTTGCAGGTAACACTGTGATTCATCAGTATAGGTTTTTCAGTTACTCAACTCCGATGTTAATGTAGTAAGTAGTAACAGCAGTCACGGCAAGGCTATTGAACTGAATGGAGTGTTAGCAGGAATATAGTTCATATATATTGTTGGTCCTATACTCATTCATACTAGCTATAATTAGTCCCCAATTAATCTTGACTAAAGTGTAATAAGTGGGATCAGAAAATGGATAAATGAATAGATGTAATACTACCAGGTTCAGAATTGAGTTTTATATTATCACATTTATATTAGCACATTATAAAAATCTTTTTCAGCTTGCAAGGATGCATTCAAAGTTCATAGCAAGTTTCTACTTCCCAATTTCAGAGAGGAATGGTAGAGTGCTTTGCTGGATAGTATGTCATTGTAGAACCCTTCATTGGGAATTTAGTTTACTTGTGATGAGCTAGTGTCCTGGATGGGTGAAAGTTTATTTTCCCAAAATGCACTGCACTGGCTGTTTGTTTAGGCACTTAAGTCTATTTAAATGTGAAAGTAGTTAGGTTAATGACTAATCAAAAAATAAGTATTACATTGAATTGAATATCGTAATACATATAAGCATCTTCTTAGCTGCTTTGTTTTTTTCCTTTTGGGTGGAAGTTATGGACAATGAACACTTGTCCAAATTTTAGAGTAGACCTGAAATTTATACCAGTTAAGTATGGTCAGCAGATATGAATTTCATTTGTAAAATCTTCTTACTGATGTTCGCATCACATCTCATTTAATTAGCAGGATAAAAGCAAGAAAATTTACTTAGTACAAAATATAATTATGCTTTATTATAAAGAATGTTGGTGTGCAGTATCAAGTTTTAGATGTTTTAATTTCCAATCATCTTTTGAGATTAAATTTCTGTTTATTTATCTTACTAATTGATTCCTAATTACATTAGTTATCAGTCTGGAGCTTTATTGATTTATGTCATGATTTATGTAATTTTCCAAGATATTGTTTATTAGTAATCATTATTTTATCAAGTTAAATGTTTAGGCATTAATTCAGGTCCATCCAGGTACAGTGAAGTGACTAACATTCTACTGAAAGTTTTTCTTTTTTAATTTTCCAGATTTGGTTTTAACCATATAAATGCTTTTTTTTTTTGTTGTTGTTGTTTTCAGATGATGATGATTCAAAGTGAACAGTTTAACAGAAAGAGGTCAAAGAAACAAATGGACTGAATTTATGCCATTTTCCAACTTCAAAAGTTAAATTGCTTTCTGTTTGACACCATGGGGAGTGGTGTGACTCCAACTCTTTTATGGCTTCAGGAAACTGCAAGCCTTTCTCTTATAAGGGTACGCCGCACCCTCCTACAGGCTGCCATCTTGGTATGTGTGCTGGTCCTACTTCTGTGGGTGTCAGTCTTTCTGTATGGAAGCTTCTACTACTCTTATATGCCCACTGTGAGCTACACTACACCTGTCCATTATGCCTACAGGTCAGTAATATTGGTAGCATCTGTTACTGTGGATCTTGTTTACAACTCAAACTGCATATTTTAATCCATTTTATTACAACTCCTCTTTTAAGGCTACAGGCTTATTAGGCAAACAAAGAGAAATATGTAATTGTTTATCTTCATAAAGCAATAACTTAATCATATTAATAATAATACATTTTATTTATATAGTGCCTACTTCAAATGCATACAAAGGATTTAGAAGCTGCTTTTTCTGTTTTTTGGCTTACAACATGAAAATGTTACCTATTTTTTAAAAATATTTTTTACATCATGATTCGCTTAAATATTGAATTCCTTCTCTTCTCACATTTTCTTACACCAATACATTAATTGATGTTTGGTTTACTAACTGTTAGCAACTAATGCCCTTTAATTCAGAGTTCAGTAATGTTGTTCAGTTAAATGTACAAAGTAGTTCTAGGTCCAGAAGGATAGTGTTTATGTTAATTGAAGTTGCAATGTCCTACAGTAGCATGCAAATGATTGGGCACTCCTGTTTAAAATGTCTTTTACTGGGAATAGTTAAGTGAGCAGAAGATGAACTAATCACCAAAAGGCATTAAGCTAAAGATGACACATTTCTTTTCAGCATCTTATGCAAGATTATTGTACTGTTTTTGTTTTGTACAATTGTACAGTGAAAAAAGGAAAGGAGCACCATGCAAAAGTTTGGCCACCCCAACATATTTGAGGTCTCAGATAACATTTACCAAAGTCTAAGACCTTAATTAGCTTGTTAGGGCTATGGTGTGTTCACAGTTATTGTTTGAGAATTTATAAAGCTTTGCAATTTGCATAACAGGGAGTTTTCTGACTCCCCAAACCGTCCCCAGTCCCAACAATAAGCAGCCATGGGTTCCTCTAAGCAGTTGCCTAGCACTCTGAAAAATAAAATAATTGATGCTCACAAAGCAGGAGAAAGCTACAAGAAGATAGCAAAACATTATAAGTAGCTGTTTCCTCAGTTCATAATGTTAATAAATGGCAGTTAATATGAACAGCGGAGGCCAAGTTGAGGTCCAGAAGACCAAGAAAACATTTTGAAAGAACTACTTGTTGAAATGCTAGAAAAGCAACAAAAGAAAAAACCATTTGACTGCAAAAGAACTTCATGAAGATTTTGCAGACTTTGGGGTGGCGGTGCACTGTTCTACTGTGCAGTAACACCTGAATAAATATGACCATTATGGTAAAATCAGCAGAAAAAAAAACATTTCTGCATCCTCGCCACAAAATTCAGTGCCTGATGTTTTCAAAAGAACATCTACAGTGGGGAAAATAAAATAAGTATTGAATGCATCAAAGTTTTACACATTAAATAGATTTCTAATGGGGCTATTGACATGACATTTATACCAGATGTTGGTAACAACCCAAATAATACACACATACAAAGAAATGAAAACAAATAAGTCCACAAATTAAGTTACGTGTAATAAAGTATAATGCCATTGGGGAAAAACTATTTAACACATGAAGAAAAGAAGGTGCAAAAAGGCATGGAAAGCCAAGAAGCCAGCTGAAATCTGTCAGTATTTAGAAACCAATCCTGCCCCCTATCAGTGCAAATTAATATCAGCTGGTTTAGTCCTATTGATGGCCTATAAAAAGGTTTCTTATTACGAAGGTGTCACACAAGAAGCATCTCATGATGGGTAAAAGCAAAGAGCTCTCTCAGGACCTTCACAACCTTATTGTTGCAAAACATACTGCGGGCACCGGTTACAGGTGTAATTCTAAACTTCTGAATGTTCCAGTGAGCACTGTTGGGGCCATTTTTTGGATGTGGTAAGAACATCGTTTCACCATAAACCGACCACAGCCAGGTGCTCCTTGCAAGATTTCTGTCCGAGGACTCAAAATAATAATCAGAAGAGATGTCCAAGAGCCAAGGACCACTCGCAGAGAGCTTCAAAAAGACCTGGAATTAGCAGGTACAGTTGTTTCAAAGAAAACAATAAGTAATGCACTCAACCGCCATGGCCTCTATGCATGCTCGCCACGCAAGACTCCATGTTGAAGCTCGTTTAAAGTTTGCTGCTCAACATTTGGATGAGCCAATGAAATACTGGGAGAATTTCGTCTGGTCAGATGAGGCCAAAATTGAACTATTTGGATGTCATTGCACGCACCATGTTTGGAGGAGAAATGGCACAGCACATCACCCCAAAAACATCTGAAAATACTGGTAGACTTCATATAATTGAAGGAAGGATGAATGAAGAAATGTACCGGTACATTCTTCATACAAATCTGCTGCCATCTACCAGAATGCTGAAGATGAAAAGATGAAACAAGGGTGGACATTTCAGCAATACAAGGATCCCAGGCACACAACTAAGGAAACTCTCAATTGGTTTCAGAGAAAGAAATAAAAGCTGCTAGAATGGCCCAGTCAATCAGCTGACTTGAATCCAATTAAAAATCTATGGAAACAACTGAAGATCAGAGTTCATAGAAAAGGCCCCCGGAACCTTCAAGATTTGAAGACGGTTTGTATGGAAGAATGGGCCAAAATCACACCTGAGCAATGCATGTGCCTGGATCGATCATTCATTGGGCTTGTGTTGCGGCCAGTAGCACAGGGAACCTATCATTGGTAGGTAGAAGAATGCATTCAAATAAATAATCAGCAGTTTCTGGAAGCAAGCATCACATCATCTGTAAAATAGTTAAAGTTAAAAAGAAGATGGGTCCTACAACAAGATAATAATGCAAAACACACTTCAAAATCTACAATAGAGTACCACAAGAGGCCCAAGTTGATGGTTTTGCTATGGCCCTTGCAGTCCCCTGACCTAAACATCATTGAAAATCTGTGGGTAGATATCAAAAGAGCAGTGCATGTAAGATAGCCCAGGAATCTTGAAGATTTAGGATTTTGGGGGAAAATAACCCAAGTGAAAATGAAGACTGTTCGCTGGCTACAAAAAGCATTTACAAGCTGTGATACTCACCAAAGGGGTATTAACAAAGTACTGACCATGTCGGGTACCCAAACTTTCTTCATGCCCTTTTTATTTCTTTTGGTATTTTATACCTGTGAATGATGGAAATAAAAATTTAGTCTTGCTTAAAATATTAAAGAAACTTTAACTTTATGCCTTTTGGAGATCAGTTCATCTTCTGCTGTCTTAACTATTCACAATAACAGACATTTTAAGCAAGGGTGCTTAAACATTTGCATTCCACTGTACATAACAGTGCAAATAATGAAAGCATGACCAAAGCGCTTCCTGCTTTTATATGTGGATTTAGTAAAGAAAATAAGTTAAAACTTGGTAAAAATTTGCATGCACTGAATAATGATAGAATGTTGTTTTTGTTGTTTGACTTTATTGTACATGCAGGACAGATTGTGAAATTCCTCGGTCAGAGTTGTGTTCCTTTCCTTTTGCTAACATCTCTTTGATAAAGAATGGAGGAAACAAGGTAAGCTGCTCATTACTGCCATTAGTTCTTTGCACTCTAATGTGTCTTTTTGGACTATATGGTTTTTAAACCAGATGTGGTATTCTTATGAGATTATCTTTTTTGAATATATACTACTTTGTATAAAATATAAATTAATTTTTGAGTAGTGGAAATTAGATTGCTGTTCTCAAAAGATGTTTTTATATTATTACAGTATTGTTAAAATTTTATGGAGATAATTGTAATCTTTTAATAGGTAAATATTTCTCTTTTTATACTTAAGATGCAAGGAACTTATAAATTTTACCAGTTTAAACTTATTATAGAGAGTGCGTTTTTTTATATATAGGTATAATCAAACCCCTGTTAAAATTTCAGTTTTTATATCTACATTTCATTCATTCACTAACTCACTCACTATCTTTACCGTCTTTGTCCAGGTTTGAGAAGGATGAAGCTTAGCCCAACAGAAATTTAACATATAGAATGATAGACACAATGTATATCACATATACTGTAACTTGTTAGAAAAATGGCAAAAAAGGTTTCTACATCTACAAGCTTTGTGCACTGCATCTATTACCCACCATAACTCTACCCTCAAGTGTTAATAAGGGCATCATGGTTTTTGTTCTGATAAACCTTGGATGAAATTTTGTGTTTTCTTAGGTAATGATTTATGGTCAGCCCTATCGAATCTCACTTGAGCTAGAAATGCCAGAGTCCCCAGTGAACCAGGATCTGGGTATGTTCATGGTGAAGATATCCTGCTACACTAATGGAGGTCAGGTCATCTTATCAACTTCACGATCGGTAAGTTAGATTCTCTGCATCTTTGTTTGAGTCAGTTTTGTCATAGAAACTTCTAAAAAGAAACTTATGTGCCTGCTGTTTTTCAGTCATTCATCCCACGTGGCACACGCTCTCATCTGGTAAGTCAACATGTTGGCTACCAATTTTTTTTTTTCTCCCTTAGAAGATCATTAAATGAGTTATTACACACGTCACTGCACCCTTTCTGGTTTTCATGTCCCGTTAATGAAACATCACTGATCTTCCAGCAGCTGACTTTCAAACTATCTCCTTTCTATTAGAGTGTATTAATGTGAACAAAATCTTTAAAAGATAATTTTAAAAGTTTTTAAAATAATTGTAGAAGTGAAAAATGAAAACGGACACATTTAAGAGAAATGATATGGTGCTTGGGTTATGCATGGAGCATTTTGAAAATATGGCAGTTCATTGAGTGAGTTCTGGAAATTCACATAAGTTTAAGTAAACCTTTTATTTATGGACATAGAAAAGTTTGGTCTCATTTTTACTGTGTAAACATATCCCAGAAAAATATACCTAGTATGATTAAAAAAGATGGAGGGGAGTTGGTGAATAAGGTGTGCAAATGTGCTACTCAATTGGGCTTTATTCTTATTCTTGTTATCCATCTACAGTACGTTCCAGCAATGGCCAAACTAATGTAATTGGGGCCCCCAGGCTATGATATTTCTGTGCTCCCTACACTCACCACTGTTTGGTAAAACATCACAAGTTTGGGGAAAAAAAGTAATAGGATGAAAAAAACAAGGGGACAACTGATATCAAATGAGACTGAAACAAAAAAAAATTGTTAAGTCCAAACCTAAACAACATTTCACTTTGCAAGCTACATATAGGCACACAGTTACAAGACACTTAAATTAGGAAGAACATGACAAAATGCCACAGAGGACAAATAAATATCATAGAACTGACTTTAGGAACTCTTTTCAAATTGGCCTATTAATCCAGCTGTTCTCAAACTTTTTTTCTGTTTGCACCACCTTATAGTGTGAAGGTTATACCTGGGATCCCTCAATATGCAGTTTCTTTTAAGAAATGTATTAATTGAAATTTATCAAAGCGGTATTTCACAAATAAAAGCACCTGGGTAGACACATTTATATCAGTTGATTCATTTAAGTGGAGTGCACATTTTTCACTTTACAAGACACAGTCAATCAACTGAGCTTTAATTTCTTTTGCAAAGTTGTTAATGTGTTGCATAAGTATCTCTTGTTTCAAGTTGACAAGTAAATTCATCACTGTGCAAAGCTTTACTCATTGAAATGGCCTTGGGGGAACAAGACATTTATTTACTAAGTGTGAAAGACTTTTTGCACTTGGCTATTAAATACAGTATACCATTTATTCTTTATCAAAAATGTTCCTTTCTTTAGTTATTTTTTCATGCCAACTGTGCAACAGTGTTTCTAAATGTCTAAGTGTAACAGGTTTGATGCTGCTGTAAACAAGGAATTCTGAACATAAAGCACACGGTGAATAAGGACTCCCCTTCAGTAAGGAAGCATGTAAATCTATACTGTACGTAATCAGCTTGACATTTGCAGTTTCTTGCCATCTATTAGATTCTTCACTTAAAGATGACAAGATCTTTCTGTTGATTTATTTTGGGTCTTTTTTGTTGCATATGAATCAGTTTTCAATCTTGTTATATCCATGTTGCTCCCTCCTGCACGTCTTAGGACCAGACTCGTGCATTAATGTGGCTCTGGTTCCAACCCCTTTTGAGTTGAGTAGTAGAAATAACTTGATAAGTGCAGATGACATTCTTCTTTCCACATTCCAATACATATTAATCCATGAATGTTTTTGCCAAGGAGTTTGTTCTTATGAGAAGCAGTCAAGCCATGTGTAAAAAGGATAATTACATTCCTTTTCATATGGTATTGTATGTTGAAATTCCATATTTTTGAACAAATTTATAAAGTAGCATCTAGTTGGGGTTCAGATCTACGAGGTCATCCCTCCCAGTCTCAGCTATCCAGATGTTTCGGTCCCATTTTGAGAATTGCACCAATCATAAAAAAGAACTTTAATGCTCAATATTAGAAATTGCAACCGCTTTTTTTTTTTATTAAAGTAGGATTATGAAATATTCCCATTTAAATGGTAAACATTTAAGCAACGTTTTGTATAATTGTTGACACAGTCTAAGTCATAATTATACAGAAATAGCAATTATATATGTATGTAATAAACATATGTTCTGTAAAGCATTTTATGGGTGTTATTGATATTCTGGAAGTCATTTATACGTGAAAGGGTGCTGGATACTTCAGTTTCATTTTTCCAAGAAAGCTTAGTAATATGAATGATATGCCAAAATCCTACGGTAAAACGTAAACCCTCCAACTGCATTTTTTTGTCCCCATCATCCATGCTCATTTCGGTTATGGTACTGATGGATGTCTGTTTCAAGAGGCTCCGATTATGGAAGAAGGAGCAAAGAGCTGACCCACTCCATCACATGTCACTGTTAAAGGATAAGAGTACCCTTTAGTTCCATTTTAAAATGCAAGAACAGGAATTCATTTTTTAAAATGTGCAAGATATGTTTCACTTTATAATGTAATTTTATGTGGCAAGTTATTATATACCATGATTGTGAAGAAATAACTTCATCTTGAAAAGTACTGCACCTATCCTTTCCAGGGACCTCATGTATAAATGGTGCGTACACACAAAAATGTTGTGTAAGCCCATTTCCGCGCTCAAATCTCAATGTATAAAAGCTAAACTTGGCGTAAAGCCACACACATTTTCACGCTAGCTAAAACCCTGGAGTACATAAGTTCTCCGCTCAGTTTTGTAAACTGGCAGCACCCAGCGTCAAAGCAGTGCTACTGTTCGAGTGTGGTTTCCCTTTCTTTTTTAGACCTACATCCCTGATGCGGCTTTATAAATACACAGAAATTATCCCCATATTGTTTATTAGTTTAATGCATCTGATTGTAATTATCCTGTAGCAATATAATGGTCCACAGAATGGTCAAACATAAATACAATAGCTGCTTTAGCGTTGTTACTGTCACTGCGCCTCCTTCTTCTTCTTTCAACTGCTACCGTTAGGGGTTGCCACAGCGGATCATCTTTTTCCATATTACTTTTACTGCACCACTCAGAGTATTTATATTACTGTATCTGAGTGGGGATTCACAGCTCTACAGCAGCTGACCGAAAAGAGAATTATACAGCATCAAGCACACGCTGCCTCAGCCATGCTGTCTATTTAACTGCTCTCACATGGCAAACGGTTCAGAGCCTTTCCTGTACAGAGCTTGCGGTTCAGAAACAGTTTCATCCCAAGAACTATAAACGCACTCAATCAAGAGCTCCTTGTAGAACTGTTTGTACTTATTAGTACAATCACCTCACTGTAAACTTAGTTATAATATTGCACAACCTGAGCCACTTTATAAAGTGCGTATTTACATATGATGACGAAATCATTTTTAAGATGAAATGCAGTAAAATATGTTTATTATTGTTGTGTATTCAGCCAGTACAAACAGCACGTAGTTTCCTTTTTAAAATTCTTTTATTCACAAACTCAACCACCACCCAACGATCCTCTCTCTAGTTTTTCTCTTCTCCTCACCCTCTTCCTTTCATTCATACTGCCCTCTACTGAACACAGCAGGAATACCACAATTATACAGATTAAACTTTAACTTCATTTAAATAATCTATATTGTTAATAAATAAACATGTGAGGACATGGTGTTGCAGCGCTAGCATGGAGCTGGCACTTTGTTCACGGATTGTTCCTGCCTCGCTTTGTATTCTTGCTGGGGCTGGCGCGACACTGGAAGGATAGATGAATAGAATAATGAAACTTGTACTACAAAGATATTTCAGTGTTCCTTCAAAGTTTTGAGGAATCGGCGTTCTAAGCTTACAGATGGCTTAATGTCTATTACAGAGATGATTGTGTGGCAATTTGGTATTTGGAGAAAGAAAAGTAAGGACAGGAATTGAGGGTTAGTACGTTTGAAAGAGACAGTACTGCTGTAATAAATTATTTAATCAAAGGTCACGCACGGTGCAGCAAGCATATTGCATGAGGCATGAACAATCACTGCGCTGCCATATTCCCATGTTTAATAACATGGTTTAACTCCTATCATCATGAAAATGATATCAAGTATACATTTCAGTATGTTATTTATTCAGAGAACTGTAATATCACGAATGTAATGGATTCTGTCTCCTGTCGGAGGAAGAGAAAGCCCATTTAAGAAGCATGTAGTGATTCACACACACACAGAGCACATAGAAGATCAAATACAAAACAAAACATTTAATGTGCTACAATAGTTACGATGGGATTTTAGAAACTAGTAAATTAAACGATTTTTAGATGAAGTTTATGATGATCTACTTTAATGACAAAATAAACTATGTGATTAAAGTGGAAATTTCGAGATTAAAGTTGACATTTTTTTGCTTTTTTTCCCCACTGTGTGCCTTCAACCCCGTACCCTGATAAGCTTTCATATGACACTAAGACAGTGGGCTACAACTCGCCTTTTCACGGCGACTTTAATAACTGACAACTTTTTATTTCGGGCACTGTGCATCTTTGTGAACTTGAGCTTTCAAGTTTCTCCGACACTCTCTGTCACTCGATCAATTTCCTTTTGTTGTTTATACCACTGTTTAAACCAACAAATAGTACGTTTTTCCTTGCCTCCACTTGGCGTTCGCTGAAATTCTTCTATTTCCCCCCTTGCTTTTGCCATTGCCTTTACACAGAACACTGAGCTTAAGGACTATTTATATTGATTTGCATATTCAAAGAGGCGTAGTTCTGGGAGGAGTTTGGGGAGTGGCAGCAGGCACTGCACGTGCGTTACTTTTCACACTGACTGGGATTTATGGAGCGGAAGAAGATGGAAGTTGGCGAATGCACAGATTTATGCATGGATTTTTTTGTATGTGCAAACATTTCCGCTTTTGTCCTTATGCCATGTTTTAGTGTGAATTCTACGCACTATAATGGCGTTATGCATGAGGCCCCTGGTGTTTTCACTTGAGTTAATTTAGTAAATATGTATAAAATGTAAAATAAAAAATGTCTTCTATTGTTTGTTCATGAGGCTTTTATGATATCAGACTTAGTATTCCTGTGCAGAATATCCAGTTATTACTATCCAGTATTACTGTCCAGAATATTTTGAACTTGTAAAAACAGAGTAAGATGTTCTGAGCCATTCAGCCTGCCTATAACACGCAATCTTGGATAGATGGGCCTTGCAAATGCAATGAAAGACTAATTCTGAAACATACCCATGCAAAAAATAAATAACAGAAATGTATGATGCTGCTATTTTATTTATGTCAAATTTTCATTACCTTGTTTTTATTATTAAAGTCTCATTTCATCAGTGACTTAATTTATACTTAATGATTCATGCAGACTATAGAAAGCCTTGTCAGTATAATTTCCAAATGGAAAAAACTACAGAAACGTAATTCTTGGTTGAACAACAAACTAATAAGAAATGCAGTATTTTGGTGATTGCACATTCATCAAATAGATTGCTTGTTCTAACTTCACAAATTGTTTTGTTAGGGAATAAATATGAACTAAGAGAATATTCCCAAAGTGTGTGTCTTGCATGATTTGGGTTGATTTTTAATTTTCTTAAGTGTGAATATTCTTAACACTACTTAAGCATAAATATACTCACCAGTATTTTATGGCTTTATACAAGTAACGTGACATAGTATAACTGATTACCTACAACACATTTTATAGTTGAAGAAACAATGTGTGCCTTCGGTAGTGTAGCAATGAGTTTAGTGGAAACCAAGTGTTTAAAATGTTGTTAGGTAGTTATTTGGCAGTTATGCCAATACCAGGTACTGTGCTGTATATGTAGCTTTATTTTGGTATAGGCTTATGTTCTGTATGAAAAACTGCTCTTTTAGAAATACTAGAGTGTTGGACTTACTCTAAACAATTGCTGTCCTTCTCTCTCAGGCAATGCTTCACTACAAGTCCAACCTTCTACAGACTCTGGATACTCTGGTCTTCTCACCCTTTTTCCTCTCAGGAATGTCTGAACAGAAGCAAATTGTGGAGGTGGAACTATTTGGAGATTACAGGGAGAATTCGGTGAGCTGGAGTCAGTTATTTAAAAAAGTGTTCTTCTTTATCAACTGTAAGTCAGAACAGGTTTCTGAGAAGCAAAGTTTACACAGAAGACTGTACTGTCATGGCCAAAAGTTTTGAGAATGACACTATTATTGGTTTTTACAAAGTTTGCTTCTTCTGTGTTTTTAGATATTTTTGTCAGACACTTCTCTGGTATATTTCATTATTACAAGCATTTCCTAAGTGTTAAAGGCTTTTATTGACAATTACATTAAGTTTATGCAAAGAGTCAATATTTGCAGTGTTAACCCTTCTTTTTCAAGACCTCTGCAATTTGCCCTGGCATGCTGTCAGTCAACTTCTGGGCCAAATCCTGACTGATGGTAGCCCATTCTTGCATAATCAATGCTTGAAGTTTGTCAGAATTTGTGGATTTTTGTTTGTCCACTTGCCTCTTGAGGTGACTACAAGTTCTAAATGGGATTAAGATCTGGGGAGTTTCCTGGCCATGGACCCAAAATTTCAATATTTTGTTCCCCGAGCCACTTAGTTATCACTTTTTCCTTTTGGCATGGTGCTCCATCATGCTGGAAAATACATTGTTTGTTACCAAACTGTTTTTAGATGGTTGGGAGAAGTTGCTCTCGGAGAATGTTTTGGTACCATTCTTTATTCAAGGCTGTGTTCTTAGGCAAAACTGTGAGTAAGCCCACTCCCTTGGCTGAGAAGCAATCCCACACATGAATGGTCTCAGGATGCTTTACTGTTGGCATGACACAGGACTGATGGTAGTGCTTACCTTTTCTTCTCCAGACAATCTTTTTTCCAGATGCCCCAAACAATCGGAAAGGGGATTCATCAGGGAAAATGACTTTACCCCAGTCCTCAGCAGTCAAATCTGTACCTTTTGGAAAATATCAGTCTGTCCCTGATATTTTTCTTGAAGAGAAGTGGCTTCTTTGCTGCCCTTCCTGACACCAGCTGATCCTCTGTGCGTGCAGATGCACTCACACCTGCCTGCTTATAACTTATGAAATGCTTGTAATTATACTTCATTATGCCATAGAAACATCTGACAAAAAGATCTAAAAACACTGAAACAGCAAACTTTGTGAAAACCAATACTTGTGTCATTCTCAAAACATTTGCCCAAAACTATATATGCATGCATCTGATTTGGTATTGCTTCCATGAAGTTAAAATTGTGCACTTTCATTTCTGTAGAAGATACACACAAAGCCAAGAGGCACATATTTATAAAGTAATACCAGTATTCAGTGACTAGATGTTTGAAAACATAAATCATATTTTTCTTTTTACTGAGCTAGCTGATGCTTTCTATTTAGAGGCTTTGTACTTGTTCATAAATATGTTTCTGTCTGGATTAGAGAGAAGTGCTCTTCTCATATTTCAACTTATATTTGCTAAAAGATAAGAACTGTAGTTATACAGTCATGGCCGAAATTATGGGCACCCCTGGAATTTTCCCAGAAAATTGTTGCAATTACAAATGTTTTGGTATACACATGTTAATTTCCTTTATGTGCATTGGAACAACACAAAAAACAGAAAGTTGTGGGTAAATCATTTTATTTCAAACATATGATGCTTGTTTGAACTCACCTGTGGCAAGAAACAGATGCTGGCAATATAGTCATCACACCTGAAGCCTGTTAAAATGGAGAAAAGTTGACTCAACCTTTCTGTTGTGTGTCTGAGTGTGCCACACTAAGCATGGAGAACAGAAAGAAGAGCAGAGAATTGTCTGAGGACTTGAGAACAAAAATTGTGGAAAAATTTCAACAATCTCAAGGATACAAGTCCATCTCCAGAGATCTTCATGTTCCTTTGTCCACTGTGCGCAGCATAATCAAGAAGTTCACAACACTTGGCACTGTAGCTAATCTCACTGGACATGGACAGAAGAGAAAAATTGATAAAAGACTGCAACGAAGGATAGTCCGAATGGTGGATAAGCAGCCCCAGTCAACTTCAAAACATATTCAAGCTGTTCTGCAGACTCGGGGTGCAACAGTGTCAGCTCAACCTATCCATCGACATCTGACGAAATGTAATGCTATGGCAAGAGAGCCATGAGGACCCCACTGCTGACACAGAAACATAAAAAAGCCAGACTGGAGTTTGCCAAAATCCTTCTGGGCGAACGTCTTGTGGACAGATGAGACCAAGGTAGAGCTTTTTGGTAAAGATCAACATTCTACTGAGGCCTACGAAGAAAAGAATACAGTACCTACAGTCAAACATGGTGGAGGTTCTAAGATGTTTTGTGGAAGGTTTGCTACCTCTGGCACTGGATGCCTTGACTGTGTGCAAGGCATCATGAAATCTGAAGACTACCAAAAGATATTGGGGCACAATGTAGGGCCCAGTGTCAGAAAGCTGGGTCTGCGTCAGAGGTCATGGGTGTTCCAGCAGGACAATGACCCCAAACATATCTCTAAAAGCACCCAGAAATGGTTGAAGACAAAGCACTGGAGAGTTCTGAAGTGGCCAGCAATGAGTCTGGATCTAAATCCGATTGAACACATGGAGAGATCTCAAAATTGCAGTTGGGAGAAGGCGCCCTTCAAATCTGAGAGACCTTGAGCAGTTTACAAAAGAAGAGTGGTCGGAAATTCCAGTTGAGAGGTGTAACAAGCTTGTTGATGGTTATAGGAAGTGCTTGATTTCAGTTATTTTTTCCAAAGGGTGTGCAACCAAATATTAAGTTGAGGGTGCCAATAATTTTGTCAAGCCCATTTGAAATGATGTCAGATTTGGCTTTTTTGCTCTGTTTTTATGTGTTGTTCCAATGCACATAAAGGAAATAAACGTGTATACCAAAACATTTGTAATTGCAACAATTTTCTGGGAGAAATTGTGCATTTTCTGGGAAAATTCCAGGGGTGCCCATAATTTCGGCCATGACTGTACATGTTCAGCTATCTTAAAAGAAATAAACATATAAACTTCCTTCCACTGCAGGCTGCCAGAGCAACTCCACTGTTTTTTGACATAAATTCTAAGATTGTCTGAAATCAAAATTAATGGGTACAACACCATTCTTCCATAAGAAATTCAATTATTTGTTGTTTTTAAAAATGGCACTGGAGATAACTGTCTCCTACTCCATTTCGGAATGTTAAATGCTAAATAGGGCTGAGATGTTGGTGGCTGGAATAGCCATGGTTTGAAGGTTTATCATGCTCAAACAGTATTGTGGGATGCTCAGAATTAATTTTTTCAAATTGAATTTGTGAAACTATGAAATTACCTGAATGTAAATATTTTTCATCTCTCTGCTTTGCTGTTAGTATGTGCCTACTACTGGAGTGTTACTAGAGATCCAGACCCGACGTATCCAGATCTATTCGGCTCAGCTGAGGATTCATGCCCATTTCACTGGAGTGCGGTATGTTCTGTACTTTTGTCTTTTTTTTTTTTTTTTCATGTGCACTCAGCCTTCAATATACTGTACCTTTTTTTTTTTTTCTGCCTGAAAATATGGCAGACCAATGTAAGGCATTTGAGTCCTCATTGGTCAGTTGTTTTTGTCCTATGTAAACTTAGAATGTGCAAGAGTGCATCATTTTTTTTCTCTTTTTACACAAGATTCTTTTTAACATAAAACAATGTCACATTACAAAAAGGTATACTTTTACATTCAGTATTGGTCATACTTTTTCATCACACTATTTCTCATCTCACTCTAGTTGATCTGGAGAAGCAGCAGGTATACTCTATGGCCTTGCAGTGTTACTGAGTTCCTCGCCATATTATTAGCAATACAGAAAACTTAGTTTTAGCATGTTTTCATTCTTTTGGTTACTACCCCAAATGTTCATCCAAACCTTCAGCTCCCTTATCACCATCATTGTTTAAAATTATTTCCATTATCCAACCTGCTATATCCTAACTACAGGGTCGTGGAAGTCTCCTGGAGCCAATCCCAGCCAACATAGGGCACAAGGTAGGAAACAAACCCCGGGGAAGGCGCCAGCCCACCGCAGTAAAATTATTTCCTAAAATTGAAATCCAGTTAAAAACTGAAAATGTTTTAAGAAATTGAACTCTAATTTTGGCAGACACTGAAAGTGAGACACATTCTCAGCTCTGTCCTGCAACATCACAAAGACAGCTTTTGCTGAATTCATAAAAAAGCAGAAGTGCCTATTTAGATTTAGGGAAGAGAAAATAAAATGTGACACTTTAGGTGAAGTTAGCACTCATAAGAATGTCTTCAACCCATATTTCAAAATAGCTCTAAAAGCATTGTTTTTAAAATAGATTTACAATTTAATCACACTACTGCAGGACATGTTGTAAATATATATTCTCAAAATCACAATCTGTATTTTATTCATGACTTTGTTTTACCCCTGGAAAAATGAGAGAAAAGTTTTGAACTTTTTTTTCAACAATAATAATTTTTGTCAAACAGAAACATGTAAATACCAAAACATCAGCATAATCACAGTCAGAAAGTTATGTCTAGTATCCATTGTTGTACTGATACAGATGTAGTAAATATGCTTTATGTTATATGTTTTGAAACAGTCACAAATACACAGGCACTTTTTGAGCAGATGTCAAAAGATATTTTTTATAGTAAATGTCATTCTTGTCCTTCACTCGATTACAATGATTTTGCCTATTTTCCTCACAGCAACTGCACCACTTTGCTTGACACATTCACTTCCCCAAACTCAGCTGGCACCAAAGACAACACAGTTGATCTGGGGATGCCATATTGACCGTACCTGCCATCCCACTTGGTTCCAAAGCTTGTTTCACACAACATGTTGAACTTGATATTGATTCTTGCCCATATGAAGTGAAAAATGCCCCTCATATCTTCACCAAAAATCGGTGTCTCTGGACCTGCTTACTGAATATGGCCCTGCATTATCAGAAGAGTGACAACCACCCACATGTCTTCTGCTGTGACTGGCTGCCAGCAACTGCAATAAGTAAATGGTTCACTGTGACTTTTCTGGCACTGCTCAGCACAATTGATCATTTCAACAACTGTTTTCTCCACCAGACTATAGTAAACAAATCATACATAGTTCATATAATTGTGATCAACAGGCATATTTAGGCTGGGGGTGGTTACCCATAAATGTTTCAGGTGCACTATTGTCAGCAGTAGTATGAAGCTGAAACCAAACACAAACATCAGTGAAACTTTGCAGAATGGGAAATATACTGAATAGATGTTAGGTTTACTGTCTGTATCAGCATCTGACGATCGTTACAAGCAGTGGTTCAGTTTGTTTTAAAACTAGATTTATGGCTTTTCATATGCCATTGTTTTTGGTTGAAAGCTCGGCAACACTCATGAATATCAATGAATTTCCTTAAAGTGTCAGAATGCATTGAAATATTCATGATACGCAAGAATGCTGTCTTGAAAGTTATTCGGCTTAACTCTCTAAAATTGTATTATTACGATCACCCAACATCTGACTCAAGCTTAACCGTAGTTATATAGAATTCAAAGCCCAAGTTGCACTCATGGTACCAAGGAGGTTAACTATAAGCCACAAGTCACAATGTGAACACTGATGATTACAGACACTTTCACAGAACAGGGCTGTATATGTCAAGAAAGGCCAACTTCTAAGCATGGCTCCTTATAATCTAAAAATAAATAAAATAATAAAATTAAAGGCATGGAAGCACAAAGATGTACAGTACAGATGCACAGTATGATACCTAATATGTGTTAGTAATGCTTGAAATCCAGACATTGGTATTTTCTATTTCACAGTTAACAGTGGGCCTATTTTACTTTATTAATCACCATTTGCTGAGTTTAATTCACTTCTGGGATGCCAGCAGCAGCCTCCAGTAAGTGTTCTTTCCTAATATACAAATTATGATGACCTATTCCTTAGTTTCAGGATTCGTATTTGGCTCCTCTAGGAGCCAATGACCAGAAAAGATGTTTTTTTTCTCCCCTCTGAGCATACTGGACTAGGGTTGGTTGAACCTGTACTTTCGATTGTCTTTCTGGGATGTTTTGGGATCAGCATAATGAAAAGTAAAAATTCTCAAGCCATTATATAATGGTTCTCTAGATATAGTCTCCTGCCTAACATGTTTAGAAACAGAGGATGGAGTCAGTTATAGCAACAGGAAAAAACCTGAACAGCAGATGCCACTATATAAATTAACATTTAGATCTCACAGCTTATATACAAAATGACTTCATAGTTTGAAACATCTATATGGAATGTATTTTAAAGTTTATCTATGTACGGTAAGTTGTCAATGTGCTATTCATTACATAAAAAGTATTGTTTGCTGAAAGGCATGCAACAAGAACATGTACATGATGTTTAAAGTATATATACAGTTTCGTTTAGTTTTGAACTCACTTTGATGGCTTTGTCAGAGGTAGGGTAGGGTGGGGTGGGGTGGGTGGATGTCAGTTGTGTGGTTTCTTGGTTTCCCTAACACTTTCCTGGGATGTGTTGGAGGGGTTTTGAGACCTTTGTTGTGCTTCTATGTACCGTGATGGTTGTGCTGATCACCACACTGCCCCTGCTGGGTCTGGTTCTTTTGGTTCTATGTTTTCCATTAATATGACTGAAATATCTGTCACATCTTGGAATGTTCAGAGCTTTATATATAATTAAAAATATTGTAAAATTAATTATAAATAACAGTTAACCAGTGTAACAATGCTAAGACTGGTAAGATTTACTTGCATTTCTTTCTTCTTGCTGCTGCATTCTGAATTCGTTACATTTTGATCATGTTTATTTCTAATACTTTCACTTTTTCATTTTTTTTGCTTGAGGAAATTACTACTCATCTATTCTGTAATGTTGAAAACAGCTCTTTGCTCTACCTCTGAGATTTAGTAGCCAAAACTTACAAAGTATTTTCTTCCATTTATTTAAGATTGAAACCAGTTTAAGGCTAAAGCAATTAGTAATTGTACTGTTCGGTGTCAAATGTTGTGCTCAAGTCCAAGAGAAAAAAAGAACAGCTATGTTGCTTGTATCAGTGTTAACCCACATGCATAACCTTTGTAGTTTCTTTGCTGTGATTTGCTGCAAAACATGACAGAGTCTTATTTAGAGTAGAGTTTTTATTAAAGTAATCCTTTAGCTGCTGAAAAACAAATTTTTCTGGAAGTTTATTTAAAAAGGCAGGTGGGAGACGATATCAAAAATTGTCAAAAACAAATATATCAAGATTATTTTTTTTAAGTAGAAGTTGAACTAAAGTCTTTAAGTACTCTAGGAAAACACTGGTATCTAATGAACTTTGAACTACTTCTACCACATTATCAATATGACTATCAGAAACTTCTTTGAAAAACCCTATTGGGACTAGATCAAGGACACAGATCGACACCTGAGTGATTATTCTATTTAAGTTTAGGTGGAACTAATTTAGTGAATAATTCACAAAAACCTTTTTTTTTCTAAATTTTCAGGAGCCAGCTCCATGGATAGAAGTGTGTGTTAAAAGATGATCAGTAGCTGAAAATAATGCTCATGAATTTGCCACATTAGCATTTACAATTTTAAAAAGTAGACTTGTCTGTCAGGTTGGACTAATGTTTTGGATTTATTGATATGAGCCTAAATTATTTCATAATGGACTGTTAGTATTCCTCCATTTTTGCTTCTTCCAACATTCTCTTTTAAGTTTAGATACTATTTTTTTATTCTTAATAGTGGAAGGTTTCTTAACAGTTTTATCAGGGGCTAGTCTGTGGCTGTCATCTGAACATTAAAAATCTCCACCTGACTGTAAACATAAGTAACTTTATTAGGATAAGCACTCAATTCAGACTGATGTAGGTGGCCAGTTACTTACCTTTCATGGCCACAACTTATGTATCGGTATTAATGTGAGTGCAGTTGTGGATATGCTTATTGTCTCCCCCACAACTCATTGATTGTTTTTCTCTCTCAACTTGTTCCTGTTATAATTTTGATAAGATCTTGTTTAGTAAATAGTTCTACAGCTACTGTTAGTGAGTGGTTCAAATATTTAGGCATTAACATGTTCTCATAAGTATCTGAGATCATCACTTCAGACTTCCATTGTACATTTGTGGACATCTAGTCATTTATACCATGATGGCAGAATATTCCCTTGGCTTTTTGGGTCTGTCTAGCAATATTCAAAATCAAAATTTCTTTTCGTTACTTGTCAATGGTCTGGTCTTTGCTGTTTTGGTTTATTATTTCTTACATAGACATTTCTTGTCATTACTTAATGATCATTTTTGATTATATTAATAGTATTTTGATCACAAAAAATAGATCACTGCAAGAGCAAATGACAGTTTCAGTTTTGTACCAAAAGTCTTAGAAGACATCCATCATTTGTGACAACACACTGTCTTCATGAACACAGAGAAGAGAAATAAACTGGGAAAGACCTTGTACCAGCCAATAAGAATGATTGCTGTAACTTATTAAAAAGCAATATGAGCAACCTCAGCAGTAGCTCTAACTGTATTGAGTATGCCATTTGAATAGGAGTCCTTAGTCATGATTTGAATACTGAGACAGATTGGTCTTTTAATGTTCTAATCATGGTGGTATATCCTTTATCAGAAAAGAATAGAATATCATTTATAACATGCATTAAAGCAGTTTCTTTGTCATGGTCAGGGTAAGGGCCAGATTGTAAATATTTTTGAGAGAGGATTCAAGATGTATGGTTAACAATTTTCTTTAAATTTTCAGAAAGTAAAGGCAAATTGGAAATTGGCCAATAATTGTTAAAAAGTCTCTGGCGACCACCTAATTTCTTTAGTTGAGGGAGGTCTTTAATTGAGATCAGAGTGGTGGCTCCAAGGCAATATATCTTCACTTATATCTGGAAGGCTGCTAGTTTAAATCCCACTACTGCCAGAAGAGATCCCACTCCGTTGGGCCCTTGAGCAAGACCATTAAACTGAAAATTGCTCCGGGGTGGCGCTGTACAATGACTGACTGTGCTCTGACCTCCAAAGGTCATGTGAAAAGACAATTTCCCCTTGGGGATTAATAAATAAATAAATAAAAATAAGTAGTTTGACAAAATCAGACATAATAGCATTTAATTATGATTTATTAATAATATGTAATATTGTTCGTACAACTAGTGTAAATTGCTTTTCGTAAAAACTAGCTGGGTATAAAGAAATGGAACTAGGTTTTACATTAGGAATCAAATGTTCTTATTTAAATTAAGTGTAAGTAGTGCCATAATGCAATATTATACTACTGAATCCCTAAGTGAATTGTTCAGTCTTTAATATTTTTATCTTGTTTCTGTGCAGAAAGTCATACGAATGGTGTAGTGGTCAGCGCTGCTGCTTTACAGATCTCTTAACACACATCCCACCACAAGTTTATTTCTTGCTTCATAGATGTTTAACCTTGTGTCTGGGTCAGCTTCCTGTTAAGAATGCCTAATCATCATTTGTAAATATATGTGAACCAAACTCAAATTTAATGTCAAAGTTTTTGCTTTAAATTTTAGTTTTGGGCAAATACTATTATATAGAAATATTAAAAATAAGGTGTATGTTTTGATCATAATCCATTGACAAGATACAAGTACAATGATGTGTGACAGTTCAGAAGCATAAATACAAGTTAAAATTTTGGTTATTTCTATATGAATTTTTTGTGTTTATTGTTTGTTTTTAGGTACCTGCTGTACAATTTCCCAGTCACCTCTGCTGTTATTGGTGTGGCCAGTAACTTTATCTTCCTTACTGTCATCGTCTTATTCAGCTACCTTCAGTTCATGTGGGGAGGAATCTGGCCCCTGGAGCAGCGCAGGGCACAGGTGAGTTATCAATAGCAAAAGTGAAACTTGGCACAAAAACTTAGTTATCTGAAAATCTTAAAGTAACCATTGGACTCTTATTGGTCTTGTATAGGTATTCAAGGTATCTTTCTTTTTGATATAGCAGCAAGAGTTTAAAAGTGTAAAGGCTATAAATGGATTTTTATTTAAAGATGAACCATTAAAGTACAGTCAGTGAAAAGAAAGACAAAGTAAAAAAAATACTATATTGCTCTAAAGAACAGGTAAAACATATAAGAAAATACAAGGCAACGCAATTAACACATTGTACAGCTATGTGAATCTATTATTAAGTAATAGTGTTTAAACTGTAAATTTGTACCTGGCAATCAGGAATTAAATAAAATATGTAAAGTTTTCCTTTTTACAAAGACTTGGTACTCTAAGTTCATATTAAAACATGGCAAGTAATCATTGTACACACGCTCTGACAAGATTTTGAAGCACTCGTTTGTCTTCAATGAGGTGTTTTAGACTTCTTTGAACTATCTTTTATGCTATCTAGTTTTTATTAATAAAACTTGCAATTACAGTGAAACTCGGTTATAGTGAGTTTGACGGGACCGACACTATTTGCTCGTTATTAGCGGAATTCACTATAACCGGAAAACACGAATTTGACCCCGCGATAGGTGAAAATCCGCGAAGTAGAAACCATATGTTTGTATGGTTATTTTTATATATTTTAAGCCCTTAACTCTCCCACACTGTTAACATTATTAGAGCCCTCCAGACATGAAATAACACCCTTTAGTCAAAAGTTTAAACTGTGCTCCATGACAATACTGAGATGGCAGTTCTTTCTCACAATTAAAAGAATGCAAATATATCTTCTCTTCAAAGGAACGCTGTCAGGAGCAGAAAATGTCAGAGAGCGCTCGCTAAGAAAAGCAAACAATCAAAAAATCAATACGTGCTTTTAAGTATGCAGAAGCACCGTGATAAAGCGGCATTTTGTAGAGGAGCGTCCGTTATCTTCTAGGCAAACAACCTCTGTGCAAACAGCCCCTCTGTTCACACTACCTCCGTCAGGCAGAGAGAGAGAGAGAGAAGCAATCAATCAAGCACCGCGCGGGAAGCATAACTTATATCAGTGAGGAGTTTTAGTTAATATGTAATACATGCTCTGATTGGGTAGCTTCTAAGCTATCCGCCAATAGCGTCCCTTGCATGAAATCAACTGGGCAAACAAACTGAGGAAGCATGGACCATAAATTAAAAGACCCATTGTCCGCAGAAATCCGCGAACCAGCAAAAATCCGTGATATATATTTAGATGTGCTTACATTTAAAATCTGCGAAAGTTGAAGCGCGATATAGTGAGGGATTACTGTATACAGTAATCCCTCCTTGATCGCGGGGGTTGCGTTCCAGACCCCCCCGCGATAGGTGAAAATCCACGAAGTAGAAACCATATGTTTTATTTTTGTATATTTTAAGCCCTTATAAACTCTCCCACACTGTTAACATTATTAGAGCCCTCTAGACATGAAATAACACCCTTTAGTCAAAAGTTTAAACTCTGCTCCATTACAAGACAGAGATGACAGTTCTTTCTCACAATTAAAAGAAAGCAAACATATCTTATCTTTAAAGGAGCGCCGTCAGGAGCAGAGAATGTCAGAGAGAGCGCAAAGAAAAGCAAACAATCAAAAAATCAATACATGCTTTTAAGTATACAGAAGCACCAAGATAAAGCGGCATTTTGTAGAAGAGCGTCCGTGTCCTCTGTGCAAACAGCCCCTCTGCTCACACCCCCTCCGTCAGGCAGAGAGAGTGAGAAAGATAGAGAGAAGCAAACAAGCGCCACGCGGGAAGCATATCTTATAGCATTGAGGAGTTTTAGTTAATATGTAATACATGCTCTGATTGGGTAGCTTTTAAGCCAACCGCCAATAGCATCCCTTGTATGAAATCAACTGGGCAATCAAACTGAGGAAGCATGTAACCTAAATTAAAAGACCCATTGTCCAGAAAGCGAACCAGCTTAAAAATCCATGATATATATTTAGATATGCTTACATTTAAAATCCGCGATAGAGTGAAACCGCGAAAGTCAAAGCGCGATATAGCAAGGGATTACTGTACTATTTTCTAAGAAAGTGCAAAATACTTTTTTGTTTTAAACTTTGTAATCTACAGTCCCTTCTTAAAATGCCATCAACCTATTGTAGGCATTTCAGCATGAAACAATGTTGATAAGGTGTGTTCTGGTAAATCCAATATGCCAACAGCGTCTTCCTCCTTGTCATCTTCGTTGTCGTCTTCTTTTTGAAGCAACGCGTTTATGATTTCGTTTTCAGTAGGAATTCCGCTAGTAAACAATTCTTTGTGATAGTCTTAATAATTTACATTATTAATTTCAATATTGTTTTAGCGAACCCATGTAGATAACGTCCATCCATGTTCAATCCATGTAGAAGAGATAACTCTTCTTCAAAAATATCAGATGTTGATTTCCTGAAGCAATTCTGTATGGTAACAGTCGTCACATTGTTCCAGGCAATAGATAAGAAATTTATTGCATATTATATATATATATATCGATAAACCTCTGTCATTATCAGAATTACTGGATGCTATAAAGTCACTCCAAGGTGGAAAAGCAGCAGGCCCTGACGGCTACCCTGCAGAGTTTTACAAGAAATTCTCCGCTCAGCTAGCTCCCCTCCTATTAGCAACATTTACAGAAGCCAGAGATAACCAATCTCTTCCACAAACCTTTCGCCAAGCACTAATCACTGTCTTCCCAAAACAAAATAAGGACTTATTACAATGTGCATCATACAGACCAATTTCACTTCTGAATAACGACGTTAAAATACTCTCTAAAATCATAGCTAGAAGGATGGAGAAAGTGCTCCCCTCAGTAATATCACAAGACCAAACTGGATTTATTAGGGGCCGACACTTATCTTCAAATCTTCGACGTCTGTTTAATGTAATATACTCACCAACTAAATCAAACACCCCAGAAATATTATTATCATTGGATGCAGAAAAGCATTCACATGATTGAATGGAAATACCTTTTACTATTTTGGAGAAGTTTGGGTTTGGCCCAACATTTGTGCATGGATTAAATTACTGTATACTAACCCAGAAGCTTCAGTTTGCATCAATAACATTTGCTCAGACTACTTTAAACTAGAACGTGGCACAAGACAAGGATGCCCTTTGTCACCACTGCTGTTTGCAATTGCCATTGAACCACTGGCAATACATTGTCGAAATACTGATCAGATAAAGGGGATTAGCAGAGAAGGACTGGAACAGAAAATCTCATTATATGCAGATGACATGGTACTGTATATATCGATCCAGAAAATTCTGTGCCTGCAGTCTTAGCAGCACTCACAGAATTTCAAAAGCTCTCTGGTCTCAGAATTAATCTGAATAAAAGTGTACTCTTTCCGTGAATTCGCAAGCATATAATATTAGATTAGACACCCTTCCTTTTATCATTGCAGAACAGTTTAAATACCTCGGGGTAAACATCACAAGTAAACATAAAGCTCTTTATCAACAAAATTTCGTCGTCTGCATGGAAAAAATTAAACAAGACTTGCATAGATGGTCAACCCTTCATCTCACACTAGCTGGAAGAATTAACACTGTTAAGATGAATATTCTTCCTAAGCTCCTTTTTTTATTTCAAAACATACCAATATACATTAATAAATCGTTCTTTAAGCAATTAGATTCAACAATAACCTCATTTATTTGGAATTCTAAACATCCACGCATCAAAAGAGCGACCCTACAAAGACAAAAGGCAGAAGGCGCATGGCTCTACCTAACTTCCAGTTTTATTACTGGGCGCAAATATACAGTCGATAAGAACCTGGACACAAATAGAAGAACATACACAGGCTTGGACCGCAATAGAAGTAAAATCCTGCAGTACTTCTTTGTATTCCTTGCTTTGTGCTCCAATAAACACACGCTATCGGCAATACACTAATAACCCAATTGTGCTCCACTCACTTAGAATCTGGAACCAATGTAGAAAGCATTTTAAGACGGAGAAGCTTCTTTCTGTGGCACCCCTGCAAAAGAACCACCTCTTTCAACCCTCACAAACATATGCAGTTTTAATATCTGGAAAAATTTGGAATTAACTTGCTTAGAGATCTTTATATAGACAACGTCTTTGCATCCTATGAACAATTACATTCCAAATTTAACATTCCAGCTACAAATTTCTTTCACTATCTTCAAATCAGGAACTTTGTTAAACAGAACCTTCCAGATTTTCCTCATCTTGCACCCTCATCCACGCTGGAAAAATTATTGCTCAATTTCAAGGAGTTAGACTCCATCTCTACAATATATAAAATCCTTTTACAATCCCTTCCTTTCAAAGATCCAAGAGGACACTGGGAAAATGACCTCTCAATTAATATATCAGAAAAGGAGTGGAAAGTAGCAATGCAGAGAATTCACTCAAGCTCCATATACGCAAAGCATACAATTATACAACTCAAAATTATATATCAAGCACATCTGTCTCGACTAAAACTCTCCAAAATGTTTCCAGGGCATGATCCAACCTGCGAACGCTGCAACCAAGCCCCAGCCTCACTAGGTCACATGTTCTGGGCCTGCTCCAAATTAACATTATTCTGGACAAAAATTTTAATTACCTCTCAGACAGTCTTGGACTCACAATCCCTCCTAACCCATTAACAGCTGTGTTTGGGGTTCTTCCAGAGGGTCTTAAAGTGGAGAAAGACAAACAAATTGTGATTGCATTCACTACACTGTTGGCACGCAGACTTATTCTGATAAACTGGAAGAACCCAAACTCTCCTCTTTAAGTCAGTGGGAAACTGATGTGTTATATTATTTAAAATTGGAAAAATCAAATACTCAGTTAGAGGATCTGTGCAGACTTTTTTCAAAACATGGCAGGATCTAATCAGTAATATTTTGAAATGATTTTATAAAGCACAGAGAATTTGTTGATTTAGGTATTTTTAAAAGCCTTAAATTTTACACCGTTTGGCTTGCTCTCTCTCTCAAGGGTGGGGATCGATCTGTTCTTAGCATAATTCTTTTTTTGTAAAACTTGATTGCTATGTATTGATTGTAATAAAATTAATAAATAAATAAAAAAAAAAAAAAATTTATTGCATATTGAAATTTATTCCACTAAGTGGCTTGCAAAAGTCCAGGATGTGGTCAAGTGTTGTTCGTAATAACCGAGATTTCGCTCGTTATAACAGGGCAAATTTGGTATATATTTAAAAAAAAATGTCTCTTTCGTTATAACCGAGCTCATTAAAACCGAGTTTGACTGTATTTGCCCTAGATGAACCACGTAGTTTATATCTTTTCAAATGTGTACAGCTTTTTTTTTTTTTTTTTAAATTTCATTGGTCTCCATTTGCAGTTCCACAGTTGCAGATTAATTGGGTATATAATTGATGGTAGTGTCATGATTTGGAATCGGAACCATAGCAACAGAGGGTGTAATGCCTCCTAAAAGCTTCACAATCCAGGGTAGACCTCCTCTGCCTGCCTAGAATAGGCCTTGTTTCAAATAGCTATAAACCCCAACTTTATTAGTCTGCTTTAACCTCTGCATGTTTAAAGGGACTATAGCTTTAAAAATACTATCTCAAAGTACCTCTGAAGGAAAAAGAAAATCTTTGGCTTCTGGAAACAGTCCACCAAATAATCTTTATTAATGTAAATATTTTTGAGAAATAAAGCAAAATGCTCAGAAGGAACAAAAAGGAGTTTTCTAAAAGGCAGTCCTATATGAATATTCCTGAAATATAACCAGATTAGAATTTCAAGATACAGAGCAAAAGGAAGATCATAATTAGTAAATCTAACTAAAACCCAATGCTCACAATGACTCCACAAGAGTTAAGTGCACCACTCCTGAATTCTCCTTTTCCCTCTAGCCCAAACAGCCAGAGGGGAGTCTCAAGAATAGTAATGCAGGGGTCGCCCCAGCACTTGGGTTACCACCCACAAAGCACAAGGAATATGAGAGAACATCACTCAACACATACAAACACAGTATTTACAAATTATATCATCAAGGAAATATTTTTACATAAAAGAAATCAAGAAATTGAAATAAGTAAACATAATAAAAAAAATAACAAAAAGGAACAAAATAACAAAAAAATATGAAATACATCAAAAATAAAGATATATCAGGGCAATAACCCTGGCTAAACCGTAACAGATAGATTGATATACCAATCTTTGGAGTGTGGGAGTAAACTGGAGTGCATGGAGAAAAACCACATGAAGAACTGTTACACAGTTTTGAGTATAGGACTTTTGGAGCTGTGAGACCACAGTGCAGCAGTGTGCAGCTGTTTTTTTCTTTTGGCTTTTAGATGCTAAATAGACAATAGAAATATATAAAAGAAAAATCATTCATGTTTGTGTTTTCCTATTTTTGTTTTGTAAGAAACTGATTCCAACCTAACTACAAGGTGATGAGAGCTCGAAAGCTGCGTAATTTTCTGTCATATATTCCTGTTCTAACCTATCTCAAGAAATAACTACAATGTACACTTTTCAAATATGTTGATAATGTAGTCCATCCCATCACATTCTGTTGTATTCCTCTATTTTCCTTCAGTATTCCAGCAAAATATTAAGTATTAGAAACTTAAAACACATATCCACTGACTAATGCAGTTTACTTAATTTGTTTTTCAAATTCATATACAAATTGTAATAAAAAGTAAAAGTGTCTGACTAATTGAATAGCAAATGACAGAAAATGAGCTTGAAATCCCAGAAAATCAAAAGCTAAAGGTTTAGTGTCACTTAATATGTAATTTCTGGTTATATTTCTGCATTAGCAGCCCCATTATTCTTCGTATTAAAATGAGGGGCAATTTTTTAAAATCCTACTTCCTGTTTATGCTTTTCACAGTTAGGAGTATGCAGTGCAAGCCAGGGAAGAGACATGAAAATCCAGTACAATTTTTCTCCTTTAAAGGTAGCCACAGTAATCAGAATAAAAAAACCAGGAAACATATCAGAAGCGCGTGATGTTACAAGCAACATTTTGATCTTCACTCACTGCTAAGGAGGACAGCCAGACGGTGTTAAACTTGAAAACAGCCATCAAAGAAGCCTTAACAGTAGTGCTGCTGCTTCTTCATTGGAAAAGAAGCCAATAATATGAGGGTTTTTTTTTCCTTTCAAAGAAACACTGGTTTCTAGTGTAAAACGAACAAGTATGTAAATATTGTTTTCAGTTTGCCAGCCTCTTGCTGTCCTGCAAATACCTGGCTTGCACGATGGTTAGCAGCCCTACTACAAGATTATCCCAGAGTCTTTGATTTAAGTTGTATCCGTTCTTTCCTTGTTTTTCAGCCCAAGGCTGTTTGACTTTAATCTTGAGTTGTTGCTGGTTCAATTGTGGCAGATCATAGCCAATATTTTTTACTGAGCAGATGATGATCGTAAAGGCTCTATGGCTATATTTTGTCAGATGATGACAATGTCATAGGATATTACAATGATGCTAATTCAGACAGACCAGGAACCAGCATCCCTTTATTTGAATTATTTTTTGTGTGAACCTGCATATCTCACTGGTCATTAGCAAACTGTTCAGGTAAGTTAAGTCTTCAAAAATTGCACACATAGTCCCTCTCTTTCAAAGATCCAATTGCAGGGCAAGATCCAACCTGTGAACATTACAATCAAGTTCCAGCCTCACTGGGCCACATGTTTTGTTTGTGTACCAAATTAACATCATTCTGGACCAAAATCTTTAAATGCTTTTCAGACAGCCTTGGTGTCACAATCCCTCCTAATCCATTAACAGCTGTGTTTGGTGTACTTTCAGATGGGCTTAACATGGAGAAGGACAAACAAACTGTGATTGCCTTCACTTCACTATTGGCATGTAGACTTATCTTGCTCAACTGGAAGAATTCTAACCCACCTCTTTTAAGTCATTGGGCAGCTGATGTTATTTGAAACTGGAAAAAATCAAATTCTCAGTTAGAGGATCTGTGCAGAAGTTTTTCAAAACATGGCAGGATCTGATCAATAACATTTTAGAATAAGCTTTTAAAGCACTGAGGAAGCAGATTCTCTCCCCATTTCTTTTTCTTCTCCATTTATCTTTATTTACTTATTAATTCATCTATTTACTTATTTTTACTAGCTTTAAGTTTTACTCTGCTGGCCATGCTCTCTTTCTCAGGGGTTGGGGTTGATTTGTTTTCAATCCTATTTTTGTAAAAATGGATCTATTTGTATGGAATGTTGATTACAATAAAATTGCACATATAAAGGGACATTTTGGTATAGCCCCACTAGAATTTTCATGTCTGAAACAGTACAGGTAATTGCATTTTGGCCTAAACCTGTTTGTAATGCATCTTGTTAAAATTCTGCTGAAATTATTAATTTGTTTGTCAAATTCAGAAGCATAACTCTGCATCCTTCTGTTTTTTTTTGGCATAGATGAGTGCTGCTGAGAGGTTGCAACAGCAGCAGAGAAGAGGAGATGACAGACATAGGACACAGCCATCAAGAAACCGCAGTGAGTGTTGTATACAGTTAGGGTCTCCTATATATGTAATTTGCCAACTTCTCTGATAAGACTGTTGTGAAAAATGCACTATTTAGAAACTTAGAGCATTATTGTATTATACTGATCAGTTTTGTTAGTTCAGTTAATTTCCTTTATAAGCACTGTTATGTTTATGCCAATACTGACTATAGTGTCAAGATGCACTGTGGTGTAGAAGGGTCATGTTTTGCTTGTTTTTCCCTTTAGATACAATTTAATTTTCTAGGATAAAATATAAATCATTTGGTGTTTAACCTCATTAGGCTGTTTTATGCTGAAAAGAAAAAATCATTAACACAGTGTTACTCAGTTTATGTAATTATTACTGAAATGTGTGGCACAGTGTTGTTGAATGGATACAGTTAGTATAATTAAAACTGTAATGTTTTAGCTCATGTCTGTGAAATTGGCACAAGTGAAGCTGCCTCTGAACTTGCTGAAGGGTGTCTTGAGCCATCTTTCCAGGAACAAGTTAATGAAGCAGGTAGGATTTTTTATAGTTTTCTGTTGTTGTGTTTGTTTAATGTTATGTTGCTATGTAAGACATGATCAAATCATATTTTACATTCCTTTCAGAAAAAACTGATGCTGAAAATGAAGATGTACCTGAAACTATTAGTTCCCTTATGGGATCACATAACATGAATGATCATGAAAATGACAGTTCAGGTAATTAGAACCAAAGTCATTCCAATAAAACAGCAAGTGTCACTGAGATATATATGCTTCTTTCTTGAAAAATTCAAGATTTTGAGTCTTTTGTCCCACACACAGCCTGTACTATTGTCCCTGAACTGATGTCAGGACATCTGGGATTAACAGCAAAATACCTTACAAGGCAGTTTGGTGCATAGTTTGTGAAATAACAAAGGTCACATTTTCAATAGGTTAAGTAAAATGATGTGTTGGATTTATTACATACTTCACCTTATGTGATCTCCATTCATTTGAATTTTCCCATGTTTTTTCCATAACTCAATCATATTTTTAATTAAATTGAAAATTTGGCACGTAGATAAATGACACCATCATCATTGAACAATCAAAATCTTGATTCTTGTGACATATTTCAGGTTGTTTATGTTTAGGAAATAGTACAGTGCTGGAGTACTTCTTTATTGCTTAAGAGAGATGGTGTGTATACCGTTTATAGTGCTCCATCAGCAGAGTACCCAATAAATGAATAATGAACGGTTTTGTTTTTTGAAACCAGGAATCTACAGTGCTTTGTCCCAATGTAATTGGCATTTGTGTGATATGGGGAAAGCATTGCTGTGCTTACCTTAAACTTACAGGCTGCAGATTGTCTCATTGCTGCATGATCATGTCAGGTTTGCTGCCTTTAAGATCAAAGGTGATATTATGTATTTAAACATGGACACCTAATGGTGCCCAACTGAATAACCATCCCTTTAATTTTAGGCATGCATATCAGTAACCAAGGATATCTCTACCCATTTTTATACGAATGCTTGATCAGTTGATCACTACACAAAAAGTACCCAAAACAAAGGGTATTAAAAATACATATAGTTAATTATTTTATTTGTGGGTTCTTCCTTTTAATGTGAACTTCCTTTTATTTACCAGTTGGGTGAATGTTATTTTGTAAATTTTATGGGATCACAATCAGATCACAGTTTGGATTAAGTGCAAGAGACATTGAGAATACCATGATGACATTGAGTCTATATACGCCAAATATCCATCTGAGCAGTCTCGCTCAACAAATTTAAGAGGCACATAAAAAGAGTGTTCTCTTGTACATGTTACACAGTTAGGAACTCACAGTGAACCTTACAGCTTCATAAATATATATCAAAAGTATATTGTAAAGAAGATCACAACTGCCTTTTCTCGTGTTCTTTATAGAATAAACTCACTGGCTACCCGTAGGTGGCAATGTGACCAGCTATACAGTTTGAGAAATGGCAGCATTACCACTTTATAATTAAGGAAATAACTCGGCATCATTCTATATGTTACAGTGACACATACAAATCCAGAATTATACGATAATTACATCATCACCAAATTTTATAATCTGATTGTTATTTCCATTGATTGTTCAAACTGTACAGTTTATGGTGTTGTACTAAAATAAATGCATATTACATTTTTGGATATTTAGTACTTGCAGTAAACTTCAGCACAGTTAACAGAACAACAAACCACCAATAGAATTTGTTCCCAAGGAATTAGTTCTGCACATTAGAATTACTAATTTTAGTAATCTCATCACTTGCATATTGGGAAATCACACTGTTAAATACATCTCTTGTATTTATATTGCTGTATAATCTGATAGGCAGCAATTCATATTTTGTATTCTGATTACAATACTTGAAATTGTATATAGAGTATGTATTTTTTCCAGATGTGTCTTGAAATAGTAATGGAACAGGGTTTGGATTAATTTATAATTCTACTGACAGAATTTGTACGTTATACTATTCATACTACACCATTTAGCCTCTGGTTTCTCAATGACTATTGTTTTAATTATCATGTTCCTTTTTTTAAGCTATAGAATCTTCCTCTGAAGAACCCCCTGTTATGCTGGATTCAAGCCTCTTGGAAGAAGAGAATGAGGAGTCTCCAACATATACTACAGATACAGTGCAAATCCCAGCACCAGAGTCTTCTCTTTTAAGGCATCGGCATGGACCCTGCATGAGCTCATAAGTTTGGTGCCATATGGAGCCATAAATAACACTATTTGGTCTGGCCTACACACTTTTTTCCATTCTCCTTTATGTATTGTGCTACTTGAAGCAATTTGTTGACACTGTGCAGTACCTAACTGCAACCGTATCTGGAAAAGAAGAATGTGGGGCCCAGTTGAAGCCACTGAGAGACATTATACTTCCACTGTTAAGTATGTAGAGATTGGTTCCTTGAGTTTTCATTACTGGTTAGGTAACATTATCTTAGGGAAATCTCATTTTGGCAAAGCTGAAAGTTTTGCATGAAAGAGTGTATGCACGTAAGGAGAGATAAGAAGTAGAAATTGAAATGACCTGTAGATGGCAGTGCTGTGAAGAAAATGGTTTTCATGTGTGCTGCCTTTAGTGAAGTGGTGGCTAGTTTAGAGCGAGAGCTTCGTTTTGTGCCTTTCTTTGCTGGACTGAGCACAACTGGACCCGAACTGTAAATACGATAAACAGTATATGGACAACTTAAGTACAGTGTAAGCACTGAATGTAGTTTCCTTACTGAATACGAAACACTTGAAAACACCTTTGGGCTGAAATTTGTCTTAAAGAAAGCCAAGGACCACAACAGATTGTGCTAAGGAGCATTTTGTGTATTCTGACTATTTGAGTGGTGTGGTCAGTCAAAATTGTGGAAAAGTGCATTTGATTTGACACAGACTTAGTAAAGTTGAATTGTGCCATTTAGACCAATAGAACTGTTTTTTATTTAAAATCTTTCTTTGCCGAACACTTTATTTTTTTATTTCCATATCCAGTATTAACTGATCACGATGAGTATCTAGTTTAACACTCCACCAGTCTAAGATTCTTTATATACTCACAGCTATCACCAGTCATTAAAGTGGAGCAGAAGAGCAGTGCCTTGATCCCAGATTTCATTTTGACTCTAAATGGTGGAAAAAGCTATTTTAAGTGACTTATCTATATATATATATATATATATATATATATATATATATATATATATATATATATATATATATATATATATATATATATAAGTTGTTCATAATTCCTGTTTCATAGTGTGAAAAAAATAAAAGCTCACCAAAGTTTTGGATAACTTTATAACCCATTAGGCTGCAATCATTCTTTTAATGTTGTACATGTAGATATTCTGTACCAGGGCCTCCAGTTAACAAATATCCCTTATAGTTGCATATCCTAAAGGAGAAGACACTACTTGGTCTCTCCACTAAAAATTATTTTGTTTCTGGTCCTGTTATTTCTTTTCAAGGAACATCATGTCAATTTTAAGAGATTAAATAATTACAATATTTTGTAGTGAAAAGTATGGGTAATTCCCAGAGGACTGGTGGCCTTTACATGAAGCTGCCTTTGTAGATTTCCAGTTATAAACTTAACAGAAGAATCATTGCAGATGCTGTTGTGGGATTTGATTGCTTACTATTGACCAGGGCAAAGTTGTTAAGTTGTTTCTTTTGTGTATTGCTTATGTTTTTCTTTTTAAGAAAGTTTACATGTGTATGTGTTTGAAAATAAATTTTGAATTAATTATCTGTGCTAAAAAAGTAAGGTATCCCTTCGTAAAGATCATGGTTGACATTTATATGTTCATTTTAACCTCTCCACTTTAACTCTGTTGTAGACATTGCACCTGATTTTTATTTTCTAGAAACAAATGTGACAAACGTCAGACTTAGTAAGTAGATACAGGGATGATGCATCAACTGTCAGTGTCCTTTTGGGTTCTTCCTAAACCACAACTAAGTGTATGGTTACTGCTGAAATAGTACCTAATGGTGAACAGTCAAATATGCAGCTCTTTGTGGTGGCAAATAGTATGTAAGATGATGCTAACCATGAACTGAATGTCTATAAAAACAATGCAAAAAGTGCACTACAAGTGATCTTAAGCCTTTCTGTTTTGTATTAAAATATAACTTGCATTTAAAACCCTAAAAATCAATGTCGTCTTCTGAATAGTTACACAGCCCACATCTAATTCAGCACTAACAATGGCTGCTGCAGTCACTAATCTTCATTTCATTTAAGATGAATGGCGTAGATAAATAAAAAAAAAAAAAGGTAAATTGGTGATTGTTTCATTTTTTATATTGTTTTGTCAAAACGTCCATCTGCAAGGTCTATGATAACTGGACAAACCGGACATTTAAGTCAGACATACCAAATACTTAAACAGGTTTTCATATTGCAAGTATGATATTGGTGGTATAGATGGATGTCTTTGCACAAGAATGGCAAAAAGCATGAAGGCTGGAAGAAATAACTAAAATCCAAACAACTTCTTCTTTCTTTAACTGCACTGATTTCTGCTTGTCAGTATTTGAATGTAAAAAAGCGTATCATCAATAGCAAAGTTCAGATTAGAAATTCTTTTGATAAAATAAGCAGCTTTAGGCCATGCCACATTACACGACTTTTCCAGCAATTAAATCATGGCCTTCATTACATAATCTTAGGGGGTTGGTGGCAGTCGCTGACACACACCCATATGAAGCTAGCCATATACTGCATACTGCTTTTTGAAGCCAAAATCTACTTTAGGATTGCAAAATAAAAAAATCAGATTTAAAAAAAAAAAAATGAACCTCTACATTCAGCTTCAGATTTTATTTTTTTAATAAGGAAAGCTTGAGCTGCATACTTGTTTTTCCCCCCTTGGTATGCCATGTCCACATTACCTTTATTTTGAACATTTTAAATAGAATTATTTAGCAAGAATAATTAATATAGAATTATTAATAATAATTAATAATAGAATTCCCTATTGTGTGTATGTACACCCAGAGTAATCTTAGACTTGCAGAGTAAATTATAAAATATGTAGTTTATATAACATGGACAGATGTTTTAAACCAAGCAGACTGCATGCTGGGTTGGTCTTTGTGGCTAATTGCCCCGCCTGTCTGGTGGAGTGACTTCTCCACTTTCCTACCTATCAGTACTGCCATCTCGCTTTGTCTCATCTTCTGTTTCTGTGTTAAGCTTCTCTCTCTGCTTTTGGATAGAACTTCTTTACACCTCAGCCAAGAGTTGTGTTCTCATTGAAGGCACTTTATGGCTTCAGGAGTGCCAGGTGTCCCAAATGTCCCATTACCCTTAATCCCTCTGTAGCATTTAAAAGGTCACCAGGTCTTAAAATTTCATGTCTTGAAAGAACATCACGGCCCCTTTCTCCTCTAAAGTCTCTTGAGTGTTGTCCCTCGTCAGCCATGCTGCAAGTAGTTGTGGTAGGAATTCTAACAGGCCTTCTTGTGTCTGTAATATTTGTTTTTGTGCAGTATTTTCTATAGCTACAGATATTATCAATGTGTAATTTACATTTATTTCCCCGCCACTTTGTTTCTATGCTGGATAGAGTTCATTTGTAAGTGGTGTAAAATTGTTCTCAAACTCAGTCCTGGGATCCACTGTGGCCAAAGATTTTTGTTAAAACCAACTAAGGAAGCTGTTATTTCCTATTTTCTGTTTTGGGGGCAGTGTAGAAATTGCATAACTTAAGTTTGATAAATTTGTATTACAGTATAACAAGCATTTACATACAATGGGATAATTTATCTGTTTTTTTAAGGTTTTTATCTTCACCATAATTTCAGTTTTGCTTGTTCATATGTTGTGTTTATTTTTGTACTAATAAGCCCACTAATGGTTTTGACATTAAAATATTGTAGCCTTTTCATTATTCAGTGTTGTTTGATTGGGTGTCTGCTTTATTTATTCTTAATTGTCATTATTTGGATACAATTAAGGGAGTAGACTACGCAGGGAAAAACTTGCATTAACTGGAAAAAATAATTAAGCATTTAAAGCTATAGCAGAAAATACAGATAATACTAAATGGCCCATAACTGTCCAAGTCACTCTGCTAGTGGTTTTGCTGCTGAAAGCAAATTAAGAGAACAAAACAAGATAATGAGAGCAGCTAGAGGTAAAATGACTTTCTGATTGTGAAAAACGGGTTGAAGCACAAATCTGCAGCTGCAGTAGACTTGTGAACTGAGTTTGAGAACCACTGCAGTGCTATAATCTCAGATTCTTAAAGTCAGATGTGTTTTCTTGTTTGGTTTAATCTATCTGAAATGCAACTGAAAGGCCTCATTCTGAGGGGCCTTGGGTGGCTTTGCAGCAGTTTTTCAGTTTGACAAAACCAATTATAACGGGTGGCTTTGCAATAGCCTTCGGCCAAGATAGTCTACTTGATATTCCAAAGTTTGGTAAATCCTAAAATGGCAGTGTCATTGTTTAATATTGTACTGTTATAAAAAAAAAAAAAATGTTCATCTTCACCCTTCCCCCAGCCCACCAGGAAATGAAAGCCAATACTTTACAACAGTTTTTAACTAACACACCACCCTGGGCAACCAGTTCCAGTCTGGCTTGATGATGCAACAGTAATGCCACTTTCTGATTCTTTTTTTCATAATCTTCTGCTTCCTTTCCTCACATGATTATGAAATGTGAAACTAATTTTATATTTGCCCACATTGTGTCGGTTACATTGGCGAGTTGAGCTTGATTGATGTTAATTAAAATAGACTAGAGCAGGCGACAGTGAGGTGTTTTCTGAAAATGGCAGCTTGTTCTTTAGATGAATGAGCAACCATTTTCACAAATATCATTACAAACCAGTGTCATCAGACCACCCACATACACCATTGTGAATTTGCTGTCCTGCAAGTCTTTGGGATGTGGGAGAAAAAACTAAGAGATAGACACAGGGAGAACATGCAAAAGCTACATTGACCAAGTGAACCAAGTTTCCTCAAGTTGTGAATCAACACCAACAATCAATCAATCAACATTTATTTATATAGCACATATTCATACAAAAAAATGTAGCTCAACGTGCTTTACAAAATGAATAGAGAAATAGAAGACACAATAAAAAATAAACACAAGTCAACATTAATTAACATAGAATAAGTAAGGTCCGATGGCCAGGGTGGACAGAAAAAACAAAAAAAAACTCCAAAGGCTGGAGAAAAAAATAAAATTTGTAGGGGTTCCAGACCAAGAGACCGCCCAGTCCCCTCTGGGCAATCTACCTAACATAAGTCACACCAGTACTAATCACTGTGCTGTGTCTACTTATGTTTCAAACTAAACATGTTTGTGACTTTTCAGGAATTGGACTTACAAAATGTAAAGTTTGTACCTGATGATAAAGCATTTCACATGAGTATATGTGTGCCTCTGTCATTAATGAGTGAAGCCAGCAGTAGTTTGCCTGAACTGACAAGACCTATCTCAGTTTTTGTAATGAGTTTCAGATAAACCAAAGCACAAGAAAAGGACAACAAACTCTGCCCTGCAATCAAGTCCGACCTACAAGTAAGAATTTTACCGTACATACAGATGTGACACTACTGCTGGCCAGTCCAAATGGTTGACCTACTGTAATCCCTCATAATGTACAGATAACAAATCTTCTGTGTTTTTGCACTTTAAACTGCTGTCTCTTTTCAGGTTCAATAAGCTTTTGTAATGATCAATATTTGTTGAACATGATGATTGCCCAGTGGAACAACTCTAGATTTGTGGGTACAAATTACTGCCTTGGATGAATTTGCAGGTTGTCTATGCAAGTTCTTTTCTAGGTTTCAGCTTTTCCTCTCACATCTCAGAGTTATAACAGATAGGTCAGTAAGTTAGGCTAAACTGGTCTTTGGCTTTTGTATTCAAAGCAGGGAAGTCTAATTAAAGGTAACTTGGCAGAGGAAATCTTTCTTCTTGTGCAGCCATTAAGGTTTTTTTTTTGTTTTGTTAAATCTGCATGAAGGGAGTGCAGCCTGTTGGCTTTGGGTCCTCATTAATCCTGAGTCAGTCACTTAACTTGCCTGTGGTCCAGTTGTAGAAAGTATGGACTTACTCACCCATGTGCTAAATCAGCTTCTGTAAACCTCCTTGAAATGGTATTTCATCCTAAAAAGAGGTGCTATACAAATACAAGGACTAAATAGTTATAAAGAGGGTCTTACCAAAATGTTGGAAAAAAAAAACTGCAAAAATTGTTCTGGTTCTCACACCACACAACTTTCTCCGGAGTCCTTCACTGAAGGTTTCTGCACATTCTCCATGGGTCCTGGCTACAGCTCATGTGTGTTCTCTTACCAGTCTGTTCACTGTTGATTGCTTTGAAATTAAATACGGCCTCCTGTAACCCCAGGAAATGACATTGATAGAGTACCAGAACAGACAGGAAAGTAAGTTACACATTTTTTCATGTTATTAAACATAATATTCCCATAACATAAATGTGCTGGCAAAATAATGTTAATACAACTTGGATAATAAGTACTTTGTCTTTCTTAGACTACCAGGTAGCTCACTATTTTAGTATGCTGATTGGCCTCTTGCCTGATGTGATCCAGCATGGCCCTTGGATGGAGTGGCCTTCGGCATGAAAGGAGCTGCAGAGAGATGAAAAGAGATAACGAGACGATTTAATTAATTAGAAGGAAACCTGTGGCTTCTTGACACACCTAATCAAAATGTGTGTGTGTGTTCGTGGGGGTTTAGTGTTTTCTAACAATAGCATCTCTTCGGCACAAATCGGTACCGATTCCATTCCAGCTGCCAGGATGTTTATGTCTTTTCACCTCTGCAGATCTGTGCTCATGTTTGCCCACTTCATCCCCAGATACACACTGGTAAGGCTAACATGTGACTTTTAAGTTGACATGTGAGTGTGAATGTGTGCTTGATGGACTGGCACCCTGTCCTTTTGCCCAGTGCGGCTGGGGTAGGCTGTGACCCTAAAAGAGATTTAATTATGTTAAATTATACAGTGATCAGCCACAGCATTAAAACCACCTGCCTAATATTATGTAGGTTCTCCTTGTGCCACCAAAACTGCTGTACCCCATTGAGGCATGGATTCCACAAGGTCTCTAATGGTGTCCTGTGGTATCTGACATCAAGATGTTAGCAGATCCTTTACATCCTGTAAATCGCATGGATTAGATGTGTCTTTCTAGCACATGCCACAGATCCTTTGTCAGATTGAGATCTGTGGAACTTGGTAGCCAAGTCAACACCTTGAACACATGTTTCATAAACAGTTCCTTAACATTTTTTACAGTGTAGCAGGGTGCATTATCCTGCTGCAATCACTGCAAAGGGTTGTACGTGATCTGTGTTGATCTTTAGGTGGCTGATCCGTGTCAGGGTAACATCCACATGAATGCCAGCACCTAAGGTTTGCCAGCAGAACATTGCTCAGTGAATCACACTGCCTCCATCAGCCTGCCTTCTTCCTAGAGTGCATACTGCTGCCATCTTTTTCCCAGTTAAATGAGGCACATGCAGCTGGCAGTCTACCTAATCTAAAAGAAAACTCATTTCATCAGCCCTGGCCACTTTCTTCCATTGTCCATTTTAGGCACTTTCGGCAGCAGACAGGGGTCAACATGGCGCTCTGACCTGTCTGTGACTACACAGCCCCCTACGCAGTAAGGTGGTATACACTGTTAGCTCAGACACCTTGCATTTTTTGGTAATTTGTGCTACAGATTGTTGCATGGTTATGCCATGAATAGTAAGAATGACCAAAAGCATCCAATGGGGGAATTGTGTCACTTCACAAAAAGTAGAAAGTGGATTAGTCTGTTTAGGTTACATTTACACCAAAAAATACAAAAGAAGTAATGAAAATACACTGAGGTTTGGGTAAAGCACAGCTGAATGTTTATCAGGCTTCCCCTGAATGAGCAGATTAGAAAGAGACTTGATTTTTCCTTCATTAACCTTTTATGTAGTGCCTTACCTCATGAGTACTCAAAGTGACATCCCAAGTATGTTGTATTAAAGTCCAATGACAGTTCAGCTCATGTGTGCCACTTCTAACTTGAGAAACTGGATAATTGAAAAGGGTGGGCCAGCCGTCTGTTCCAAACTCACATGATCTACGGATCAGAAAGGAGCAAATCCAATCCCAACAGCATCAGTTGCAAAGCAGGACTGTAGTGTGGATGAAGAACCAGTCCATCATGGGCCACACTCAACCCACATCTGGCCAACTGTGAGTCAGCATTTGACCTAATAGGCCGATGAAGTGGAGGAGGTGGGAGGAAAGCCCACACAGAAATGGGAAGAACATGTGAGTTGTACACAGGCAAACTCTGTGATCTGGGAGGTTGCAGCACTAACTCCTTTACCACACCAGAGGAAAATATGTGTCATCTTAAGCAGTGCAATGGAAAAAAAGAGGAGTCTGTTTAGAGACGCCTCCAGAGGGAGGCACTGTTACAAAGCTCAGTGACCTTCATTGACCAGATAATCTCAAAAGGAAGAGCAGATCTAAGTGGGAGATAATTTTAACATACAAATCAAATCAAATTTGACAGTTGTGTGAGATGGCAGATTTCAAGGATAGCTGTGCAAAGTGCCTTTCCCAGCACAGAGTTTGTTGTGTCAGATGATGTGGGGTAAAGGAAAAGAAAAAAACTGTGCAGATTGGGTCTCAACTTTCTTTGTGCATAAATATGTAATGGCGTATTTTCTCATACACAATGTAGAATGTAAATCTAGTAATAACTCATTTGTTAAGATCTAATTCAAAACGCAAAAATTAAAAACCTAAAAATATTAGTATTTTTAAATATCAGTATCAGTTTCAAAGACACATACATTTCTCTAAAGTGAACATCAAAATCCAAAAGAACAGAAAAAAAAATGGATGCAAAAATCTTTTTGTTAAGCTATAATATAAAACCCTGACTTTAAAATGCTAAATATCCAAGTAAAAAGACAAACTAAAAAAATCTAAACAAAACTGAATGCTAAAAACATTGCTAAACACACTTTTTTGGTTAAAAAAAGTCTTTTTATATTGTTACTATTATGTTTTAAAAAGTGTCATCATTGTTTTTGCAGGCAATTTTGTTTTTTTGCTAGTTCCACAATATTATTTGTCATCATCAAATATGGCTGTTGGTCAAGTGACGTGTCTAGCATCATCTGATATTGCAACGTCTTCAGAATAAAACATGGCGACTTCCGTGTCCAAGGTTTTGGATTCTTGGTAAGTGAAAACAAATGATACTTTGTGCATTGTTTATGGTTAGGGTTAAATTCAGATAACAATGGTTTTTGTTTCAGGCACTTCTGACCTCTTGATTTTTGTTTTCTAGTTTTGATTGCTTTTGTCCTTTGTCTTTCTGATAACAAAAAGCTGTTTTTTTTTTACTCTGATTACTCTCATTTTTTCTGGGTCTTTTTCCATCTGTCCTTTTAAGGATTCACCTTTATTTATTGATTGATTGATTGATTTATCCACAATAAAAAAAAATGAAAAAAGAGCTGAATAGCATAGCTAAAGGGGGTAATGCCACTGCACAGATGTATTGGCTGCCTGGAATTAGACAGACAATGCAGCCAAGGAGAATTGCACCACCGAGGGCTGTGGCCTAATTAGGAGTCTTGCCCTTAAACTTAACACAATGGTTAATTACATAAAAAGGCATGGAGGGGAATTAACAAAACTAACAAAAAAAAAATATCGGAACCTACAGAAGCCAAGAGAAGACATGCAATATCATTATTTTTTTAAATCGTCTCTTTGAGATAACAGACTAATTTTATTGAGAGCTCAAGAAAACAAAGTTCGTTTTCTCAAGATATCTGAATAATTTTATCGAGATGTCAAGAAAATGAAAATTTGTTCTCTTGAGATAACGGAATAATTTTATCACAATCTAGAGAAAATAAAATTTAACCTTTGCTCCAGGCATCAGGCTCGCTTACATTGCGACGCCTATTCAGCTTTAGCCTTGCTAGCCATCTTCTTAAATTATGGACACTAACGTTATTATTTTCTAAACTAAGGCATAAACATATTTCAGCCTGCGTCAGGCCTTGATTGAACAAAAATGTGACATGCTGATCAATGCAGTTCTGCTGTTCTGCCATTTCAAACAGGACCTGGCTTCAATAAGCTAAAAATTAAACATTAGATACAATTATTTCATAATTTCGAGAAAACAAGATCTTTTGTTTTCTCGAGATCTCGATAAAATTAGTCCGTTGTCTTAATAACAATATTGCACATCCTCTCTCAGCTTCTGTACTACATAACAAATAAAAAAAAAATACAACTCAAAAGGGACAACTTAGAAAAAAAAAAAACAAAATACAAAAGAACAACAAAACATAAACTAGGGACAAGACCCTTTATGAACCACTAAGGCCTGACTATGAATTCATCCAAGGATTTTCTGGTGCTGCATCTTTCAGCGGCCCGCTTGGACTTCTGTCCTCATCCTCAAACCCACTGATTTTTAATATATACATCAGTCTTTCTAATGTTATCATTTTACGGCTTTGTAAATGAATAAAAAATGCCTTTCAAATATCTTTTTTTCTGTTTCCCCTTCAAAGATGTGCAAATGAATTTGGAATTCCTTTTCTCCACATAGCAAACATGATTTGCATTTATTTTAGAATACACCATTGTTTAACCATACCAAATACACACCTACTTTTATTTGCAGTATTTCACAGCCTGGTGATGCTATTGCGTCAGATCCAAACTCACACACACACACACATTGTGGAGCCGGCTACACACCCAGGTGACCAGAGCACTTTATCTCAAATTGTTCTCAAATGTACACACTTGCCCACCGCACACATTTCATTTGTACACGTCTGCAAGTATGATGTCAAACATAATCGACGGATCTATTTAGCAATTCCACTCCCCTCCAATGGTAATTTCCACGAACACAAATACTTACGTCAGTTCCCTAAGTAGGACGTTACACTTTTCAAACGTCACCCCAAATGATATCTTATGATATCAAACGTTGGTGCCCAGCATGCCTGAAAGTCTACTAATAATGGGGCATTATCCTTATATACCACTTTACCCAACAACAACAACATTTATTTATATAGCACATTTTCATACTAACCATAGCTCCAAGTGCTTTACATAATAAAGAATAGAAAAATCAAAGACACAATACGCAAACAAAATAAGTCAACATTAATTAACATAGAATGAGAGTAAGGTCCAATGGCCAGGGGGGAGAGAAAAAACAAAAAAAAACTCCAGACGGCTGGAGAAAAAAATAAAATCTGTAGGGATTCCAGACCATTAGACTGCCCAGTCCCCTCTCGGCATTCTACCTAACGTAAATGAAACAGTCCTCACCCACGATACCTCTTCAAAAATACCAAGCTTTGCCTTTCTTTCTTTTATCTGTGACTGTAGAGCTCTGAAGATCCAGAACATATGGCTTGGACTAAATGCCCGATGATCCTTAAATGATTCAAACACCATCAGCCTACCACAAATAACTTCTGGAATGGTCTCTGTGTTGTGGAACGAGCCCCGGACACAGACAGATGGACAACATTTGGTCACCCAACACACACATATTTATTTACATTAATATTTCCAGTTCAGGTGCACAACCCAGTGCCTCCAGCACCAATCCCCCAAAGTCCAGGCCTCTCTCTACAGTGCCTGCCTTCTTCAGGCCGCCTCCACTCCTCTCCAGTAAGACTTCGTCCACTCCTCGCCCGACTCCAATCATCGTCTGAAGGGAGGCAGCCCCTTTTATACAAGCCCGGATGGGCTCCAGGTGCTTCCCAACACTCCTCCGCGGACACTCCCCTGTGTGGCAGAAGTGCAGGCTGCGCACCTGGAAGCACTCTGGGTGTCCCCAGTCTTCGAACCCCCAGCACTTCCGGGTGTGGCGGAAGTGCTGAGATCCAGGGCTTTCCAGGCACCAGGATCTCTAGAAGATTCTTTTACTTGCATTAGTTTGTTTTTCCAAGGGGGGGTAACCTTTCCCACTTTCAGTAATTCAGTAAGCATTTAAGGTCCCATCCTGATACCCCAAATATGTACAATCTCCATGTTACTCTCAGAAATGGTTAATTTCTGCCAACTACACCAAATGTAAGAAAAATAATGCTGTTTCACAGTCAAAACGACAGGTTGAGTTAATTAGTATTTTAAGTAGAAACAGATACCTATCCATATATCCATTTTGCTAACCCGCTTATCCAGGGCAAGATCGGTGGGCATAAGGCAGGACCAAGAGCTGGGCAGCGTGCCAGTCCATCACAGGGTGACAACACACATACGCACACACACGGCAATTTAGCAGTGCCAACTTCCCTAACCTGCATGTCTTTGGACTGTGGGAGGAAATCCACGTAGACATGGGGAGAACATGCAGACTACACAATAATAACAAATAATAAATGCATGTACAGTATATAATTTACAACCCCAATTCCAATGAAGTTGGGACGTTGTGTAAAACGTAAATAAAAACAGAATACAATGATTTGCAAATCCTTTTCAACCTACATTCAATTGAATACACTACAAAGACAAGATATTGAATGTTCGAATTGATGAACTTTATTGTTGTTTTGCAAATCTTCACTCATTTTGAATTTGATGCCTGCAACACGTTCCAAAAAAGCTGGGACAGGGGCATGTTTACCACTGTGTTATATCACATTTCCTTTTAACAACAGTCAATAAGTGTTTGGGAACTGAGGACACTAATTGTTGAAGCTGTGTAGGTGGAATTCTTTCCCATTCTTGCTTGATGTACAACTTCAGTTGCTCAACAGTCTGGGGTCTCCTTTATCATATTTTGCACTTCATAATGCGCAACACATTTTCAATGGGAGACAAATGTGGACTGCAGGCAGGCCAGTCTAGTACCCGCACTCTTTTACTACGGCCACGCTGTTGTAACACATGCAGAATGTGGCTTCGCATTGTCCTGCTGAAATAAGCAGGGACATCCCTGAAAAAGACGTCGCTTGGATGGCAGCATATGTTGCTCCAAAACCTGTATGTACCTTTCAGCAATAATGGTGCCTAAGATATGCAAGTTACCCATGCCATGGGCACTAACACACACCCCCATACCATCACAGATGCTGGCTTTTGAACTTTGCGCTGATAGCAATCCGGATGGTCCTTTTCCTCTTTGGCCCGGAGGACACGACGTCCATGATTTCCAAACACAATCTGAAATGTGGACTCGTCAGACCACAGCACACTTTTCCACTTTGCGTCAGTCCATCTCAGATGAGCTCGGGCCCAGAGAAGCCAGCGGTGTTTCTGGATGTTGTTGATATATGGCTTTCGCTTTGCATGGTAGAGTTTTAACTTGCACTTGTAGATGTAGCGACGAACTGTGTTAACTGACAATGGTTTTCTGAAGTATTCCTGAGCCCATGTGGTAATATCCTTTACAAAATGATTTCGGTTTTTAATGCAGTGCCGCCTGAGGGATCAAAGGTCACGGGCATCCAGTGTTGGTATTCGGCCTTGCCGCTTACGTGCAGAGATTTCTCCAGATTCTCTGAATATTTGGATGATATTATGGACAGTAGATGACGAAATCCCTAGATTCCTTGCAATTGTACGTTGAGAAACGTTGTTCTTAAACTGCTGGACTATTTGCCCACGCAGTTGTTCACAAAGTGGTGAACCTCACCCCATCCGTGCTTGTGAACGACTGAGCCTTTTGGGGATGCTCCTTTTATACCCAATCATGACAAACACCTGTTTCCAATTAACCCTTTCACCTGTGGAATGTTCAAAACTGGTGTTTTTTGAACATTCCTGAACTTTCCCAGTCTTTTGCTGCCCCGTCCCAGCATTTTTGGAATGTGTTGCTGACATCAAATTCAAAATGAGTGAAGACTTGCAAAACAACAATAAAGTTTATCAGTTTGAACATTCGATATTTTGTCTTCGAAGTGTATTCAACTGAATATAGGTTGAAAAGGATTTGCAAATCATTGTATTCTGTTTTTATTTACGTTTTACACAACGTCCCAACTTCATTGGAATTGGGGTTGTACTATATGTGTGTATATATTTTTAAATAGTGGTTAATATTGTTACCTCATGGATCAGCTATTTTAGTTTGAATTGCATGCCAGGTTATTATCTATTTGAGGTTTCCTCTCACCATGCCAATCTTTTCCAGAGCTTTTCATGATTTAGTAAATGACAGTCTGACAATGGCTATATATGAAAGTGGGAGTTAGGGCTGGTGCAGCCTGGGATGGTCTGTCACCCCATTGCCATTCTTGTGTTCAGTGCTGCTGAGAGGCTCACTGCAATCCTAAAACCCTGGAATTGTTATATTGGAGTGATTTGATCCTTTAGAAGGTAGAATTGTGGCCAGTTTTTCTAATCAACAATGAGCACAACCACAAGTACAGAATCAGTAGAGAAAGTTTGCCATTTCAAAGAAATGTGAAGTAGCCTGTTTATGTTACATTTCCACGGGTGGTTCCTGCCTTGCATCTGATGCTGCTTGGATAGAGTCCAGATCCTGGATTAAGAGGAGTTATGAGAGTGAATTGTTCTTTAACTCAGGTAATTAATAAATAGAAGTTCAGGGACAGACTGACCATTTTAAGTACTGTACATGTGCAGTATATACATTACAGCTTCTGTTACTATGTAATAATATTTCAGAAGTAAACCATTACATGAATAACAAACCATGAGCTTGACAATATGACACAACTCTACTTGCATGGCACCACATCTTCCCACTCTCCTGCCCCAAACTCTCCTTGCAAATCCCAGTTGCAGACTTATTCCATTTCACAAATTATGTAAACTTGTTTTCCTCCCTGGTGATTTGATAAAAAGAAAGGCATTGTTCATATGGCTTGACTATGATTCTGCCAAAATCATTAACTTCAAGTTCAGAGCAAATTGAGCCAAGCTTCCATTTAACAAAAAGAAAGAACTGCCCTTGTCAGTTGTTTCCTTTTAGTGTGCAACCCTTTATTGTATAGAATTGTATTTACTATCCATCCATCCATTATCCAACCCGCTTAAAATGTATTCATAAATATTCTCTGAATTCATCATAAACGCAAGGGATTTTTTTTTCCTTTTGCCCTTTCTGCATGGAGGACAATTTGGTTTTTGTAGCCAATATGAAAAGCAAGCACAACATTTTCTTGCTACCATTAATGTTTAACTCTGCTACTGATTTTGCTTCTCTTGTCACAGAATTGAAGAAGAAAAACTGCTGTAGTTATGAAAAAGGTGACCACCCACCCCTCTGAGTCCATGAACTACTGGGGGAAATTAAGGCAGGGATCTCTGGCAAAGGTGTGGATAGACATGTTATGTGACTGTTTTTCTCTAAAATGTGATTTCTAAGAGTCTATTGATCTTCTCACAAAACATGCAACTCCTGTGTGCCACAGAACCTGAGCTAAATAGAATGTAATTTACAAAGAAATAATGCTGTTAATCTAAAATCTAATCACTCTTTATATACTGTATAAACTACTGTCTAGATATGTAGAAAAAGACTGAAAAGAACAGTATCTAAACCAAAATGAAAACTGAAAGGTAAAAGGGAGAACAAGAGGTCCTACTGTAAGTAAGCATCCATTTCCTTAAAATTGTGTCATCATTTGAGCTGCCAGTTAGCCTAACCTGTATGGTTTTGAGATGTAGAGGTAGATCAGAGGGTCAAAACAAAAAAAAAAATCAAGATCGGGAAGGAAATGCAAAATATACACACATGGTGAGCCCCAACCTGAGAGTGTTATGTCTACAAGCAGATAAAGGTCTGAGAGTGAGCCAGGAGATGGGCAAAACTGGGAGATCGAAAAGTGTGAGAGTCAAAGCCAAAATGAAAGACAACAATTTTGGTCAAAACAAAAGAGGAGGAAAGTCATTAACCAATAAACTGTTTGCAAAAGAGTTGGAGTGAGTGATTTGGAGAGGGATTAGAATCTGCAAATCAGATGAGGATGTGATTCCCTGGGGGACCTTTTAACCCATCGCATCGAGTCACAACCTCAGAGAACACACTCCGAATAATGAATGTGGGAATGACGGTAGCTTAAAACCATGCGCAGTATGAAAAAGCCAAAATGGAGGCGAAAACGGTCAAAAGGATTACTAATCGTCAAAACAAAGGAGTATTGCCACAATTGGATGTCAAAGTCACATTCTGTCTCTCCTCTCATTCGGGTGATGGTTGAATTCAGCTTTGTCTCTTTTTAACCCTTTCTTTTTTTAATGTTCTGATTTTTTTTTTCTTTCTTTTAATCTTTTTTTTTTATTTCTAGTTTGACTATGAGGTCATTTGCTGAATAAGTTTGACTTGACTGTATGGAAGATTATTTTCTTCCTTGTATAAGTTCAACTTGATTGTATGTATAAAATAAAATTTAAAATGATCAAATCAAATTCTAAGACTCATAAAACACTCACAGTGAGTACCAGATCACAGGAATCTATAAAGGAAAAATTAGAAAAGGAAAGCAATCCAAACAGGGTTGCTAACTTCTGCTGTCCCATGTGGCCCATTTTTGTTTAATATTATATTACTGACATAATTCCATTGACTATACATGGCAAAATGGTGACTCCAAAGCTGGAGTTATAAAAGCTGTTATACCTCAATATTCTAAAGAAAAGTGTTTCTTGATTTAGTGAGAAACTCTTTGAAGGGCTCCAGGTAATTAAATGTCAATCACCAGGTCATTTCAGGTTGGGGAGCATGCACTGGTACAGCACCTTACCTCACCCACCATGACGAAACAGCTCGGGGTCCTGGTTAGTAACCCCCCAAGGCAGACACGCGGTCCAGTCCCACCCCCCCAAAAATGAACATCTATCTGCCACAGCCAGGTATTATGTGGGTGTCCTCTTGGCCTGGGCCAACCCCTCAGGTCCTCAACGAGGATCCTGTGAGCTGGATCACCCTTAGGGAATCACACCACATGCTCGTAGTGCCATTACTGATGCTCACTCTCAATGCAATGTGCCTTATTTGGGGCACCGTAAGAAACCACTTGTTTGACACAAAGTTATACCAGCGGTACCCAAGGATTCTCCAAACAGACACAGTACCAAAGGAGTCCAGTCTTTTTCTCAAGTCACTGGATAGTGTCCATGTCTTGCAACCTCATACCAAAACAGGAAGCGCCAGGGCTATAAAGATTTAGGCCTTTGTCCTTTTGCCAAAGATATTGGAGTGCTAAAACACCCCTTTCCAGTGACCTCATGACCCCCATGCTCTCTCAATCCATCTACTGACTTCATAGGAAGAGTCAACAGAAACATGGATGTCACTGCCGAGGTAAATAAACCTCTCAAAAAGGTCGACACTTTCTCTACACACTGACAACCCTGCTGCTGGCTGTGCCCATGAGGTCATTAAAGGTCTGAATCTTGGTTTTTATCCAGGACACTCGCATGCCCAGATACTCACACTCCTCGCTCAGTCTGCTGATCACAGCATCCATTGACTCTGCAAAGATCACCGCATCATTGGCAAAGTCAAGATCAGTGAATCTTTCTTCACTAACATGCCCCACAGCCACTGGACCCCACAACCTTGCCCAACAGCCAGTCTATACAAGCATTGAAAAGAGTAGTAGCAAGAGCACACCCCATATTCAACTGGAAAAAATGCAGAGGTTCTGCCTCCACTCTGCACAGCACTCATAGTACCAGTGTACAGGCCAGTCATGATATCCAGCAATTTCAGGGGGATCCTGCAAAGTCTCAGGATGTCCAACAGGGTAGCTCGATTAACTGAGCTGAACACTTTATGAAAATCAACAAAGGCGGCAGAGAAACTCTGTCAATATTTGTGTTTGCGTTCGATAAGAACCCTCAGTACCAGGATGCAGTTGACAGTGTTATGTGGGTGTCTCCTTAACCTGGGCGAACCACTCAGGTCCTCAACAATGAGAATCTGAGGCATTAAAAACAGACTGCTCCGGTTACTGGTTGGTGAGCAAGTGATCACGGATCCTTATTAGGACAACCCTAGCAAGGACCTTACCTGGCACCAAGAGCAGTGTTATCCCCCTGTAGTTGCTGCAATCCAGGCGATCTCCCTTCCCTTTCCAGATAGGGACGACAAGTCCCGTTTTCGAGTCAGTTGGGATGATGCCAGTCTCCCAAATGGAAGCAAAGATTGCTTGCAATGCCAGGAGGACAGCATTACCACCAGCCTGGAGAAGTTCACCCCGGATACCACAGATCCCTGCAGCCTTTCCCCCTCTCCGCTGGTTCACCACCTGTGCAATCTCAGTGAGATTGGGTGGAGGATCGGCCTCAAGAGCCATGGACCCAGAGATATTCAATGTCCTAGCCGGTGGATCAGCTTTGAACAACTGCTCAAATTAGCCAGCCCAGTGGGTTACAATTGCAGCGTCATCAGTAGAGACCGTTCCATAACCTGCCCTGAATGTGACTCTCTGAGGAACAGATTTGGATGTGCATAATTCTTCGATCCCCCTGTAAGCAGGATGTGGGTCACTAGACCACAGATAGTGTGTCAATTGCTCACGGGTTCCTCTAACAATCTCCTCCTTATTTGCCCTTGGAGCCCTCCCAGCCATCCTTCTCAGTTCCCAGTACAGACTGAAGCTGCCATCAAGCCATGCACTGCAACTCCTCTCCATGATATCCAGAGTGCCCTGTGAGATGAAACACCTCCTTTTGGGAACAGTGGCAACAGCAACACAACCCCCCAGTAACCTTCTTGTCACGGAAGATCTCCCATATCATGTTAGGATCATCAGTTGCACCCATGTCTGAATGTTCCTCACACACTTTCTCCTAATAGGTGGTAGGTAGCCTGCTGGACCTAAGCTGGATCTTCAGAGTAGCAACAATTATATAGTCAAAATTCACAAACTGGGCACTTCTGTTGACCCTGCAATTCTTTTGGAGCCTCCAGCATCTGCTTACAAGGTTGCAATCGATCTCCTTCGCTGCACCACCAATATTGGAGTACCTAGTCCAACGATGTGGCTCAGGTCACTGGGACCAGGATCCAGTGATCTGTAGCCCCTGACCTTTTATAAAGTCAAGGAACATGTAGCCACTTTCACCACTGTTGTCAAACCCATGGGGATGGACACAATCTCATAGCCAGCCCTGTCAGTGCCAGTGATCATACTGAAGTCACCCATGACCAGAGGAGTGTCACAACCACCAAGCGAAGTTATGAATAAAATGTGTCCCTCAACGCTACATTACTCACCACAGTTGGAGCATACACTGAGACAAAAGACCAGGCACGCAGAGAGTGGCTTAATCTGAGTCTCATAATACGCTTGTTGAAAGGAGTGATATTGGACAACATCAGAAGGAGCCAATTTGCTACAGCAACAGGTCCCTGACTATGACAGCCACCAGAGCGATCAGACCAATAAAAGGTGTACTCACCTACAGAGATCTGGCAGGTCCCAGGTATGCACACCACAGAGACTGCCACCACAGAAATGCAGAATTTATGAAGCTCCTCCAACAGCAGGGTAAGATGATCATCATGCCGGAGAGACAAGACGCGCATACCCAGATGAGCCAGTTCAAATTGGGACCCGAGTGCTGCCATGCAATGGGTGACGCCTCAGCACCACACCAGTTCCAACCCCCAACAGGCCTGACCTCACTGGTCCTCCCAAGGTTTTGACTCTTTTGTGGATGAGGCTCCCAAGGGCTTTCCCCCATCCCCTTCATAATGCGAGCAGCCTTCATATGGGTGGCTGCAGCAGAGCTACTCCTGCAGAGAGCAGAATGGAGTCCTGTCTGCCATTTTGGGGTTATGTGATGTTTTTACGGTGACTGGAGTGCCAATTCTGCCACCAAGCCCCAAGATTTCCCTGCAAGTTGGAGGACTGCTTGAAGTGCTGGGTACAGTTTAACGTCATTTCCCAGGTATTGCCAGACATTAATCAAAAGAAGAAAAAAAACTGAATTTGTACAAAACTTTGAGCCAAAAAAAAGAAAAAAAAAAACAATAAAAGTCTAAACCCAATGTAAAGTCATTTCTGTCAAAGACTTGGGACTTTTACAATTGAATTTGGAGATTTGAACTTGTGGAAATGCACACCTCCATCTTAAAGTGGTGATGTGATGACACCATGGGGCAGTTGCCGTGTACTAGCAGCTGGGGAAGATCCAATGCTGGTCTGGCCTCAGTACATATTGACAGTAACAAGACTAACTTTCGCATTTAGTGCTGTGGACTAACAGCGGTCCAAGATCAACACTAAATGCAGTTGCACTCTGCTACTTGAAGTAGAAGATGGGGAACAAACTTAGATCACCTCATGAGCAGGTATGACAGACAAAGTATGGTGGGTAATGTGTTACAAAGTGAATTCTGCATGCATCAATTAGACTGTTATGGACATGAAAAAGCACATGTATGTCATTACAAAATATGGAAACTTTTATTTATATTGATTATACTGAATCAAATATATTTAACTCAACAACATAGGGACAAACAAGTGATGAATGAAATATTTTGTAATATAAGAAACAGAAAAACACAGATCAGCATACACTTAACCATTATTCTTTAGTATAACGATGCAGAATCTGTGTTCCTTATCAAGAAACAGCCTTAATATTTATCTGAAGTGACCCTGTTTGATTCTGTAATAACATTACTGTCAGTGGGCGCAGTCAATAGTCACTGATAAATTTGGGAGCAGTTGTACCATATTCACCTCCACTGGCCTCAAGACTTCTTGTATAGCCATTTTCCGATGCCCTTTAATTGCCTTTTGGCTCCTGCTTTTATCCTCTTCCACAAAGTGTCTATTTGTGTAATGCTCCTGAGCCACTAGTTTGAAAAGTGCGTATTAAAAGAAGCTGCCAGTTTCTCATGTGCTGCCCATATTTCCTTCAGAGTGTCATGGTGGGATCATTGTGAGTGTTGTCCAGATCTGATATAAGATCTGTCACATTATATATTATATAGTGCCTCTGCTCAACTGTGAAGGTCGGGCTGCGATGAGGCATTTGTTATGAATAATATCCAGCCTCTTGCTAGGCATTTTATGTTTTAGTGAATGTTGTATTAATTTGGTTACTAGAAAAAGCTTGACACATAATGTATAACAAGTATAAACTCTTGTTTTTTTGTACATAATTCTACCATTCTACTTTCTTGGGTTTTTTTTCTACATAATTCTACCATTCTACTAATGTATACCTCTCGTCGTCATTATTTTCCATAAAGGGGTCCCATAGCCTTTTCATACGCTCAAAATAAATAACGTTTACAAATAACTACAGCTGATCTAATGTTGCACTTTGCCCTTTTATATCAAAAGGAATGTATAGCAGCATGTTGTTAACTGAGAGAGGACAAGACATTAATTGCCAGCACACCACCATTGACCCAGATTACCCAATCGAGAAGAAACGTAACAACGACAAGAATAGCTGCGGATTAGTTAAATTTGGTACTAATTTTGTTCCGCATTTCACTGAGACAACCCTTAGACCTGAGGATCTTCTCCTCTTAGTACTGTACTATGTAGTCTGGTCTTAATAATCTATACTAATAAAAGGCAAAGCCCTCACTCACTCACTCACTCACTCACTCACTCACTCACTCACTCACTGACTCATCACTAATTCTCCAACTTCCCGTGTGGGTGGAAGGCTGAAATTTGGCAGGTTGATTCCTTACAGCTTCCTTACAAAAGTTGGGCAGGTTTTATATCGAAATTCTACGCGTAATTGTCATAACTGGAAGCAGTTTTTGAGATGAGCTTCAACGCCGTGGGGGCGGAGTTTCGTGTGACATCATCACGCCTCCCACGTAATCACGCAGTACATAGAAAACTAGGAAGACCTCAAAAAAGCGCTCAAGAAAACATGCATTATATAATTGAGAAGGCAGCGAAACAATAAGAAGCGAGTTCTGCTACTTCGGAAACAAAGCACGATGTAAACCTACACTTTAAATTAAGTTCATAGACAGGCTGCCGCTGGCGTTTGTAATTTAGTGCCTGCCCATAGAAGGCCGTCCGTCAGCGCAATCCAATAGCAAACTGCCACGGGTAAATATTCACGGGTGAAGGACTGTGCTTATGGAGAGGAAGATGAGATGGTCAGGGTGGTGTTTGACACAAACTCAGCGAAACTGCGAGAGAAAGTTTTAAGTGCCAGGACTAAGGTAACATTAAATAAAGCTATGGACATAGCACGAGATGGCACCAGCACAGCTGGGAACATTCGATGCAAGTACACCGAGTGGCTCACGTGAACTGACGCAGTGCACAGATAAAAGCAACAGTTCCAAAGAGCGCTGAACAAAAACCGAATTACACAATTGAAAAGGCAGCAAAAAATATGAAGCGTCTGATAAGCATATTCATAAATGCAGCTACTGTGGAAACAAAGCACACGGTGGAAAAAGTCAATGTCCCACTAAAGGAAGACAGTGTAAAAAAAACCCGTGCATGCAGTGTGTCAGGTCTCAGATAAAGAAGAAGACGAGCTGTTTATTGATGCAGTAAGAAACAAATCGATGAATGAAACCTGTCATCTTTACAACGATTGACAAACACGGAATGTAACTTGAACACAACACATCGTACAAATACGACCCTGATTGAAACAAATAATGATAATCAAATCCTTGATGACAGCAACATTCAATAACACTCACAAAACAATTACTGTATATTGACAATCATGTTACGCTATTTTTAAAATGTTCCCTTTTCTTTTTCATAACTTCTACTTCTCCACTGCGATACGCGGGTATATATTTAAATGTATATATATACCCCTATCTACAGTACATACTCAGATAGACAAGCCACATGCTGTGGCTCAATTGTAGAGTCTTCGCCTCTAATGCCGACATTCGAGGTTCGATTCCCGAGAGTATGAGTATGTACGCGCGCTACTGATTCATTTTACCTTCGCATCTCCTTGGTTTGGGACGTATGAAAAATATTCGGTTAACGCAGAATCATGTTACGTTATTTTTAAAATGTTTCCCTTTATTAGCACAAGCACAGCTGAGAAGCTTCGATGCATGTACTCCATAACGCGTTAAAAAAATAACGCATTTAATCACACTTTCAATTCCAAGTAAACGGTAACTTTTGTCAATGCATCATTTCCTGGTACATCCATTACACTGATGCACACATCACAGCTACAAAAATGTTAGAGTCGGAATAAAGCGCGTTCCTACGACTGATCATTTCGACTTCCCGAGCGAAGCCTTGATAAAAGCATGGTTTTGTGCACAATGAAAAGCAAGCAAAATTAGATGCATTACAGAAAGCAGACTTTGTGGCTCTTACTGGGGATCATTGGACTTCCGTGACCGTTAGTAATTCTAAATACATCTAATTACAAAATGTTCAATGATCACACTGTTTTAGCCTAATGTACAAAATAATTTTGGCTAAGGTTACTCAGAGTTTAAAGATTAAGTTGGTCAAATTACCTTTTATGTTTCTGACTTATTTTTTAAGAAGAAACACTGCACTTTATGTTGAAATTTTGGTTATTATTATTTAAAGACAATACTATTCTGAAAATCTACTTAAAGTACTTAAACTACCACTTTATTTTTAAGTCTGCCCAATTTTAACCAGGGATGATATTTTTGTTTCTGTTTTGAATTCAAATGCAGTTTAAAGGCTTTTTTTCAGAAATTAAAACAGCTTCAGTTTACAATATTCATGTACATGTCTATTATTTGATTCTGTCGCCCACTAAAACACTTTTAAATTAAAAAAAAACCATTTGCGATTTGGGGCAAATTTACGTGTGATTACATACGATTAATCAAGATTAATTCTTACACAGCCTCTAATTAATTGGATTAATTTTTTTAATCGAGTCCCACCCCTAATATATATATATATGTGGATATATATATGTAGATTTGTATATATAAATGTGTATATACAGTATATATGTAGATATGTATATGTGTATATACAGTATGTATATATACAGTATGTATATATATGTATGTGTGTATATGTATATATATATAACTGTGTATATATATGTGTATAGATGTATATATATATATATATATTTATATATATATGCCAGCAACACTCATGACAATGACAAAACAATTACATTGTCAATCATGTTACGTTATTATTAAAATGTTTCCTTTTCTTTTTACTTCTCCGCTGCCAATCGCAGGTATTTTGCTATATATCAATCAATCAATCAATCAACATTTATTTATATAGCACATATTCATACAAAAAATGTAGCTCAAAGTGCTTTACAAAATGAATAGAAATAGAAGACACAATAAAAGATAAACATAAGTCAACATTAATTAACATAGAATAAGAGTAAGGTCCGATGGCCAGGGTGGACAGAAAAACAAAAAACTCCAAAGCTGGAGAAAAAATAAAATCTGTAGGGTTCCAGACCAAGAGACCGCCCAGTCCCCTCTGGGCATTCTACCTAACATAAATCATCATATTTTCATGGAAGGACCTGATGATGATGGTCACGTAGACTTCTGGCTTTCAGTCCATCATTGTTGGAGCATCATGATGCTTTGAGTAGGTGGTGGTGGCGCAGGCCGCCACCACAAAGAAACCGGAAAAAGAAACAGAAGAGAGAGTAGGGGTCAGTACGGATTTTAGAGCCACCATGAATAGTTATTATGAAGAATTGAACATACAGAGTATCAGGATTAAGTTAAAGTGAAGTTATAAAAGGCCATGTTAAAGTAATGTGTTTTCAGCAGTGTTTTAAAGTGCTCTACTGTATTTGCCTGGCGAATTCCTATTGGCAGGCTATTCCAGATTTTAGGTGCATAGCAGCAGAAGGCCGCCTCACCACTTCTTTTAAGTTTAGCTTTTGGAATTATAAGGAGACACTCATTTGAAGATCTAAGGTTACGATTTGGAATATAACGTGTCAGGCATTCCGATATATAAGATGGAGCGAGATTATTTAAGGCTTTATAAACCATAAGCAGTATTTTAAAGTCAATCCTGAATGACACAGGCAACCAGTGTAGTGACATCAAAACTGGAGAAATGTGTTCGGATTTTCTTTTCCCAGTTAGGATTCTAGCAGCTGCATTCTGCACTCGTTGCAAATGATTTATGTCTTTTTTGGGTAGTCCTGAGAGGAGTGCGTTACAGTAATCTAGTCTACTGAAAACAAAAGCGTGAATTAATTTCTCAGCATCTTTCAATGATATAAGAGGTCTAACTTTAGCTATGTTTCTTAAATGAAAAATGCTGTCCTAGTGGTCTGATGAATATGCGATTTAAAATTCAGATTACAGTCAACGGTTACCCCTAAATTTTTACTTCCGTCTTAACTTTTAATCCTAGTGCATTAAGTTTATTTCTGATAACCTCGCTGAATCCATTATTGCCAATTACCAAAATTTCAGTTTTCTTTATTTAGTTTGAGAAAATTACTATTCATCCATTCAGAAATACCAGTAAGACATTGTGTTAGTGTATCGAAAGAGTCGAGTCATCAGGTGCTATAGATAAGTACAGCTGTGTGTCATCAGCATAGCTGTGGTAGCTCACATTGTAACCTGAGATAATCTGACCTAACGGAAGCATATAGATTGAGAATAACAGCGGACCCAGGATAGAGCCTTGTGGAACACCATATCGGATATCATGTGTCTTTGAGATTTGATTACCACAACTCACAAAGAATTTTCTCCCTGCCAGGTAGGATTCAAACCAATTTAAGACACTGCCAGAGAGGCCCACCCATTGACTAAGGCGATTTCTAAGAATATTATGATCAATGGTGTCAAATGCAGCACTCAGATCTAAGAGGATGAGAACAGATAAATGGCCTCTGTCTGCATTTACCCAAGTCATTTACTACTTTAACAAGTGCAGTTTCTGTACTGTGATTTGTTCTGAAGCCTGACTGAAAAGTATCAAGAATAGCATGTTTATTTAGGTGGTCATTTAACTGCATAATGACTGCCTTCTCTAAATTTTACTTAAGAAGGGCAGGTTAGAAATGGGTCTAAAATTTTCAAAGGCAGAGGGGTCAAGATTATGTTTCTTAAGAAGGGGTTTAACTACAGCAGTCTTAAGACAGTCTGGAAAGACCCCCGTATCTAATGACGAATTTACTATGTCCAGAATATTGTCAATTAGAACGCCTGATATTTCTTTGAAAAACCTGGTTGGTATTGGGTCAAGGACGCAGGTGGAGGATTTCAGTTGAGAGATTATACTATGTAATTCAGGTAAATCTATCCTGGTGAAAGCATTTAATTTGTTTATAACGGAGTACCGGGCTTTGGAGGTTCTGCAGTGTTGGGGAGATATACTATGTTATCTCTAATATCATTAATTTTTTGAGTGAAAAATACAGCAATGTTCTCACAGGTTTCACTGGAAGTATTCTGGGGGCATTCCTTTGTGTTCCCTGGGTTTAACAGACGGTCAATTGTTGAAAATAAGACTCTGGGATTACTAGCATTGTTATTTATAATATTAGAGAAATAGCAGCGCCTCTCAAGACGGACAGTGTTATTGTATTCTGTTATTTTAACTTTTAATATTTCATAGTGGATAGTTAGTTTAGTTTTCCTCCATTTACGCTCAGCTCTACACATGTTCTTTTAAATCAGACACTCTTTGGGTCTTCCATGGAATAACAGTACTAGAGGATTTTTTAACTGTCTTTTCAGGTGCAACTATGTCAACAGCAGTTCTTACTTTAGAGTTAAAGTTTTCCACTTTACTATTTACATTATCCTCGCTATTATAGCTGGCATTATAAACGGACTGATTGCTTAGAATAGTTGTAAGCTTTAAAGCTGCTGATGAGTCAAAGAAGCGTTTTTTAACAAAATGCTTCTCATGAGCGTTTTCTATCTTTATTTCTATATTAAATAGTAGAAGGAAATGGTCTGATAGACCGATATCAATGACCTGCTTTATATCAACTTTAAGTCCTTTAGTAATCACTAAGTCTAACGTATGACCTGCTTTATGTGTAG